>NW_022196914.1:28040970-28094978 GCF_008632895.1 Mastomys coucha | reverse complement strand
CCTACCCACGTGGAAGGGTAAAAATTAGACAGCAGACCTTACTGTTCAGCCATCTTGAATTTAATCAACCTCCTTTGTTCCCCCAACAGGTAAAATACCTGGGGCATAAACCACTCCCCCCAAAATACATCCGTGTAATAGTCCAATCAGCGACTTCCTTGCTACTCTGTGGGGGTGGAGCTTTCGAATATAACTAGAACCCGGTTGGAGGTGTGGCGAATAGCAAGAGATGGGCAGAGAGGTGTGGCTATCAGAGGCAGGTCTCAAACCAGGAGGGTTACAGAGATGTCTCTTTGTAAATTGGGCTCACTTTCCTAGAATTTAATGCTTCTAGAATCTCTAAACCCAGAGATCTAGGACAGGAATAAATAATAAGTTTTTCTCCTGTGCATGCTTCTCTGCACACACTTGTTTTAGTAGTAAAACTATACCAATTTAAGGGTGTGTGTGCATATTTATGTTTGTGTGGATGCACAATTCTGTGAGAGTCCATGTGTTCATACATGTATATACATGGGAAAGCCAAGCAACTATCAAAAGCAGAGCTGGAGGCCAGATCTCTACAGCACTGTAATTTATCAAGTAGGCTAGCAGTTAGACAAGGCCCAGGAATCTATCTACCTGACTCCACTTCCTCACCATTGAGATTTCAAGTGCACAGCACCACTCCTGCCTCATCCCATTGGTTCTGGGATTGAATAGAAGACTTATGGAGATAGCTCCCTGTCTCACAACCCACATTTCACAGATGAGATCCTAGATATTGTCTGATACCATGAGAATAGCAATGAGCATACTCTATATTGAATGGCCAATATTTCATAAGATTATTTTATAATAGTTTTTATAATTGTGTTTAAACTTTTAAACTGTTGCTTGGTTTTCAGTAAAAATTAAATGACATATTTGTGAACACAACATGATTTTATTACATGTGTATATACCGTGAAATAGCTTCAAGCACCATAATCTGTATATTACCTATCAAATGTATTGTGATTCTGTGGAAAGAAAATTTATAACGTGCTTTCAGTTTTAAAAGACACAGTACAGGTATTGCAACTTAATAATCAAGCTGTATAATCATCCCTTAGAATTATTCCTGATTTTAGCTGGAATTGTGTATTCTTTGGCTAAGGCCTTTCCAAGCCTTTATGTATTCCCTAAGCCTTCAGTAGCCACCATTGTATTCTCTGCTTCTTGGAATTGCTAATTTTAATATCTAAATATAAGGGATATCATTTAGTCTATGTAGTTCTGATTGTTCTGTTAAGACGGAGGGTATCTGTAGCTTGCTGATCACTCTGATTGACTATTAATAAATTCACAATTTTAACAAACAGCTCAGCTGAAGGCTTCAGTTACAAACCAAACTGCAGCATGCAGGTAATTTATTGTCCAATATGATCAAACTATTATAAGTATGTATTCATTATCACAACTTAAAAAGCAAAATTCAATCGCAACTGTTGAGCAATAGCTCTGCCTCATCTCCTTTGAATGATTTTGCTAATTCTTACGCAGATAGCCTATGGTTCAGCTAGGTCATGGCCATTTTGACAATGAAGAAACCGATAAGTATCAATAAGCCTGGAGTCTGGTGAGCAGTGCAGAGGTAAGAAGAGTAATATTGGCTGATTATAGAGTTGTCTTATTTTAAGACACTGGCAAGGAAAAAATGCATCTGATATTAAATTCTAGTTCTAATGTTTTGGAATGTTTACAAGCAACAACATTCTAGACAGAAAGGATCAACTTCTCCCCAGTCACTTCTTAGAGCCCAGAACACTAGGGTATTACTAAAATTGTTCCAAGTCTATTTTCCAAACTATCCAAAGCCCAAGGATCCTAACAGTCTGTAGGGAACGCTTCAGAACACTGGTAGGGAGAGATTTGTATCTCCATCATTTTCCCTTCTAAAAGATCCTGCCTGGCACACTTTCCTAAAAGACTAGAGGAAGTAAAGAAACCACGGGGATCAGATCAGCCACTACAATAAACGTTCAAGCATAAGAATATTAAGCTCAGTCTCCATGTGGCAACAAAAATAAATTCATTTTTAGAGGTTTAAATTTTCTCTTTGCTTTGTGGGGCTTTTAACTCATGGCCCTCCCACTGTCACCACCTGATATCCAGGGAGTAAAGCGACCACATGCAGGAGGAAAAAGCTAATTGGGAATTAAAGGAGGTGGTGACTCACATCAGATAAGGCAGCGAAGAGTCCCGGGGCCTGACAACTGAGGAAAGGAACCCTGTTCACCCCAATTAACAACTTCACATGCTTAACCACCTGTCTTTGGTTCCTTGAGTTGGAAAATGAAAGCTTAAGCAAAATAAATCGCACCTACCTGGATGAGAGACAGATCCTCAAGCTGTAGTCTGAAGAGATAGTTTCTGCAAAATACAAACGGAGGTCAAGTTACCTTCAGTAGACTCCCCCACCAAATCAAGGCATCCATGAGCTGAGAACGAAGGTAAGAAGAGGCAATGATGTGGGGGACAAAATATCATCCTGCTATTAGTATGGGTAATACAACACTCAGAACCAGAGATCAGGGGCATCTGACTTATCAAGAGATATGTGTTTGAGACCTGGGAGAGTGCTGCAGATTATGCACTGTGACAAGAGACAGATGCAAACTTCCATTGCCTCTTAAAGTTTTCATTTCTATGACTATTATTTGACTGTCACAAGTTTCCCCATTAACATACCAGGTTGGTTTCTCTGATCTGATTACATGGAACCCCCAGTCACCCTCATTATATTGTTAAATGTGTCTCTAAACTACTGGCCCACATTTCAGTTCAGCAAGGGAGCAAGCTATGAACTTATGAAATGAGATTAAAATATAGCAAAACCATTTCCCCCTTCCTTTCCTCCCTTCAGATCCTTCCATGTACACCTCCCTGTTGCCCTTTGAAATTGATTACTTTTTTCTTTAATTGTTATTATTATTGTTTTTTATGTGTGAGTGTTTATTCCTAAGTCACATTCCCTTTTACTTAAAGGAACCATGGTGTATGGATGTAGGATGTGCCCATTATGTGAGTATGAGGACCAGAGTTCTGATACCCAGTACTCCTGTAAAGCTCTGGCTGTGGTGCTGCACTTCTATAGCCCCACAGCTTGTAAGGGGAGAAGTCTGGAGACGTGGATGCTAAGAACTCATTTGCTAGTCTATCCAATTGGTTAGCTCTAAACTCGGTGAGAAGCATAATCTCAAAAACTGAATTAGAAAGCAATTAAGGATGCCTTCCTATGTTAGCCTCTGGCCCTACACACTCATACATACACTAATTTTACATAAAAACTAATTAAGTAAATAATTAAAAAACATTTTAAGTGACTTATTTAATAAACAACAGAGATGCCTGAACATCTGACCATTTCTGTAATTTGGATAGACAATTTATTCTCTTGGTCCATGTGCTGAGGCCTGGTTCGCAGCTGTGGCACTATTGTGAGATGGAAGTGTTAGGGAATGTGGCCTGTAGTAAAAAGTTAGGTCACTGTTGAAGAAGATACTGGAAGCCTGGGCAGCTTCATCTATCTCTTTGCCCAGTCTACATACGCTGCTCAAGCCTTGTCTACTACAATCTCCCCCAACAAGAAAAAAAGGCTCAGATGAACACATATGAAAGTTTTTAAGTTGTAAACCAAAGGAAATAGTAGTCCTTATACTATTAATGATTCCAAGCAGTTTGTTACAGCAATGGAAAGGTAACCAACAGCTATTTAAAAAATAATATAAAATTAAATAAAAAATTTAAAAAACAAAAATATCAAGGTGAATTTTAGTAACTTCTGGAAACCAGTTTAAATGTTTATATTTCCCTCTACTAACATTTCAAAATTATCTTATCAGATATGATTACAACCTCATCATACAAAACAGAGAACAATGTCACTATTTGAGTAAGTCCTGTTAATAAGTACTTATGACACTATTTATAAACCATAGCCTATTTGTCTTTTATTTTTGAAATTATAATTACATCATTCCTCCCCCTTCTCTTTATTCCCTCAAATACTCACATAAGTCTTTCTTTCTTTAAAATCTCTTGTATTAATTCAGTAATTATTACATACATGTGTATATATCCCTAAATATAACCTGTATAATGTTCAGTCTGTATAATGTTGTTTATATGTATATTTTCGGGGCTAAGCATTTGTTGGAAAATCAACTATAAACCATAGTCTTGATAGCAAAGGACTTGGACAATCTGAAGCTGAAGTCACCTGAACTGTGTACAGCTGTATGTATTACCAGTGTCTATGTAAATGTCTGTTTTCTAGTTGGTTGATTGCATTTCTCTAGCAATTGGTCTCTTTGCTTTGTTTTGTGGGTTTTGTTTGTTTTTGTTTTGAAGGACACAGTGTAGTAGTTGCTCTTAAATGTTTGTTTAATAAATAATGCATTGAAGAAAACCCAAGTGTCTTAGTCAGGGTTTCTATTCCTACACAAACATCATGACCAAGATTCAAGTTGAGGAGGAAAGGGTTTATTCAGCTTACACTTCCACACTGCTGTTCATCACCAAAGGAAGTCAGGACTGGAACTCAAGCAGGTCAGGAAGCAAGAGCTGATGCAGAGGCTATGGAGGGATGTTCCTTGCTGGCTTGCTTTCCCTGGCTTGCTCAGCTTGCTTTCTTATAGAACTCAAGACTACCAGCCCAGGGATGGCACCACCCACAATGGACCTCCCCCTTGATCACTAATTGAGAAAATGCCCCACAGCTGGATCTCATGGAGGCATTTCCTCACCTGAAACTCCTTTCTCTGTGATAACTCCAGCTTATGTCAAGTTGACACACACAACCAGCCAGTGCACCAAGTAATCTCCCAAACATCTCTGATGGTGCTTTGTGGACTGCAAACGTGTATCATTGCACATTTTAGTACCACAACAACAGCACCCACCCACTTCAAGATTATTTCCCCCCATAGAATCCCAAGTGAAATGCTGATGGGATTCTTATAACCCCTCCCCTCCACTGGGCCAAGGGATCCAAAGAGACACCTCTAACCTCTTTCACAAACCACTTTGGCTGCACAAAAATTCCAATCCTGCTAGGCAACAAGAAGGTCCTTAAATCTCTCAAGACAAGTTGATCTATTACAGTTTGGGTCAGTGACCTATGAAGTTAAAGGTTACAAAAAGAAAGAAAATCTTCTAAAAGGAATAAAAAATTGATACTCCCAGATGTTGGGCCGCTCACACCACAAAGTAAGATCTATGTCCCCAGCAAACGACCGTTCTCCAGGGCACTGCAGAAGAAGCAAGCACTTTATCTTGCAATTGTGTGAGCACAGAGGTGGGAAAACAATATATGTGAGGTCCAGGAGAAAGGCCACCACCCTTTCCAACATGAAAGAGAAATGATTTGGGCTTGCAGCCAACCAGTGATGCTAACCAAATGTTGCTCTTAGCGTCTGTTTCTCTAATGGGGCAATTTGGGAGAAGCTCAAAGCGTTAAGTATTCCCATTAATCTTCATAACACCTCTAGATGTAAACAGGTAGTAATGAGGACCATGGTCATTCTTCAAGAGAAAGAGGCATTAGTACAAAAGATTAAGATGTTAGACAGTTCTGTGTATGGTGGCACAATTTAAAGGAACTATTCTGCTCCCATATTTTCTTCTCATTATGGAAATAAAAAGTAGCAGTTTGCTAAGGGGCAAACTTGGTTTGGTTTTACTAGATAAAAATATGGATTTGTTTCTCCTTAGTATTTCTGGAGTAAAATTAGACATTTGTTCCCAAGGTCTTGGAATAAAATTAGACATTACACATTCAAATGCAATAAGCCAGATCACTTTTATGAGTAATGTCATTGGAGGAGTCCGCAGATGCAGATGACTAATTCAAATCACAAAGCCATTGCCTTTGGCAGATGCCAAATGACAGTGTTAAAGCTTGTTTTTCCTTCCCCCTCTAGATGTCCAAATAGTTTTCCTCTGTCTCGGAGTTTATGTCTTACTTATTCTAGGACTGAAGACCCATCACTGGGTCACATCTCAGCCCCCAGTGGTACATTAGCCACAAATTACAAAACACAACAATCCAGTCTCTGAGAGAGCAGTGCAATCATGACCAGATGAAGTTGAATGCTGTCATCATGTAAAGTACTGCAATTCAGAGGGCGTTAAAAAAAAGGTTGAACCATCAAAAGCATATTAACTGAAAAGCTCATTTCATCTAGAGACACCATAAAAATGTAACTGTGACCTCCATTAATTATGAAAGACATAGGTGTTTTAAGATGACATTCTTTTAGAATAACTCAATTGGCCTCTGATGAATATGACTATAAAAGCAAAGAAAAAGTCTACATTGTTCTACATTGTTATTTAACGTGTTAAGGCAGAGGTGTTTAACTGAGAAGGCAATGTTTAAGGGAAAGAGGCATGGGCATTTCCCTGAGAGAAATGGGGATCAGATGTGACATATTCGTAGAAAATATGTTAACAATGGAGACAAGAAACTCTTGCTATGTAACAAAAGCTTAGTCTGAAGTTGGTCCTAGAACAATTTGAAGACAAAATATATTTCATATAAATTGTCATAATACAAGTAAGTCTCAGAAGGTTCTGCTAGCTGAAAACTTTGCCTGGCCTGTATCTAAATCAAGATCATTCTCTCTGCTTTGGCAACAGCACATTTCCTTCAGAACGGCTGTCAGTATCCCACCAGTACGCTGTTTGACACAAGAGTATTTGACAAGATAACCAAGTTTTCGGTTACATTAATAGATTTGAAAGTTTAAATCTACGAAATGTCTGGAAAGATGGTAAGTATTTAAGTATAAATATTTAACAGATCAACCATTTTAACAAATGTAAGAATTTGTAGGGATCTTAATGACAGCTCTTCAACCTGTTTAAAATGGCTATTTCTGTGTTTACTGACTGTGAGTTAATTCTAAAACACCTTTATCTTTTTTTGTGTGCTCAAACTTATTCTAGAAAACATTCATTCCTTGTGCTTTTTCACAGGTATTTAATAAGCCAAACAAATTATTCATATGTTTCAAGTAATATTTTTCATTCTTTGGTAGTTCCATGCCAAGCTAAACTTAAATTACAGGTATGTTTTAAGTAATATGTTTTCATCCTTGGGTAGTTCCATGCTGTTATACAATATGTATTGATCATATCCATCCACCACTTCCTCCTTCCAGCCCTGCCTAGTGCTCCTCACCCTATCTTTCTCCCTACTCAATGTTCTTTGTTTATTTGCTGTCAATAACAACCCTGAATAGAATTAGCACTGTGTCTATGTGCATGGGGATGCGACCATGCACTGGAGCATGAGCCACCTACTAGCAACCAGTATAGATGATTCCATGTTGACTGACTAAGGGCAACACTGACTTCTACTTTCATGAGTCTGGTACATGTGGGATTTGCAGTGGAGCTAAGTGCATTAGCTCCTCTGATAGAAGTAGAAGGTCAGGGACATGTGATTCAAGTACAGTGACAGCATTTTTCAATTGATAATATTTACGTTGTAGATTTTTAATTCTGGGAAGTTTTTGATAACATATAATTTTAGATATGAAAACAAGTAAAATCAATCTCAATTATTTATATATATATATATGTATATATATATATATCTTCAAAAACTCTAGTCATTGGGGGTGAATAGATAGATAAGTCTGTTAAAACCTCAGACTGTTCTTTCGGGAACCAATTACCTATGACAAGAGATTCACAACTCCCTGTATTGCCAGCTCTGTGGGATCTGACAGCCTCTTCTGTGACTGTGGGTACTGCACTTGTGAACAAACCTATATACTTCCCCCATAATAATAAAATATTTTTTGTTATTTTAAAGAAAATCTTTTAAAATACATAGTAAATACATTACTGTTACTAGAACTTTTTTAAGTAGTTCTGATTTTATGTATTTATTTTCTGTTCTCTATGTCTAGTACTCATGCATCATAATGGATCATGAGTATGATCCAATTTTCTATCTAAAAAGGGTATTTCAATTTAACTCTTAAATGTGTCACATACTAGAAATAAGTTTCAAAAATAAAACTTATGCCCAACCACATCAGTAGCACAGTGACATATTTAAATGCTGCTTTCATACGACGTAAGTGGACACAGCTCAGCAGTAGAGCAATTGCTTACCATGTAAACAAGGCACTAGGCTCAATCCCTTCAACTGAAAATGGAATCAGAGGATGGAAAGACATCTCAGTATTAGACTACTTCCCAGCATGTGTAAGACCTCCAATCCCACTGGCATGACAAGACAAAGGAAATAATAAGGTCCTTGTGAGACGTTGTGGTGCACACGTGGAATCCCAGCACACAGAAGCACGAGACAGGATTGCCAAGTAAGTCTGAGGCCAACCTGGGGCACAAAACAACACTGTTCCAAACACAGCCAAAAGAATCAGAACAAGCTGAAACAAATCCACAAGGATATTTTTAAAATAACAAAACAAGGCCTCAGAAATAGATGGGCACTTTCTTATTTAGCAAGAAAGAAGTGATGAAGGCAGATTTTAATGCTTCCCTAAAGGAATCCAATATTATTAGCAAATTTCACAGATTGAGAGAAAAATCAGAGGTAGCTTTCCTGGAAAAAATATATTGAACAAGAGTTATAAGTCAACGCTGTTAACAGCTACTCTAATCATTTAAACCTCTTTATGTGTTAAATACAACTTGCAGATCTCTCAGGGTTGGATGACCCCATGCTGACTGAAAACACTAAGGGCACTGCTGACTTCTACTTTCAAGCATCTGATACATATGCGATTTGTTATTTCCCATTCTCTATTCAACAGAGAAACTCAATGACTCAAAACAATTCCAACTAAGGATTTCTGCCTCCATTAGCCTATGATTTCCTAGGAGTATTTGCCACTTTAATTATTTACATGCAACATAATTTTTCTGGGCTCTGTTCAGATACGGAAACAGGAGCTTTAGTCCTCGTACAGCTTTAAATAACAAAATATTCATTGTTCATTCGCCTACATATGCGCTCCCATTGAATCCCACTGAAGTCTCCTTGGACCCTCACCCTCAGACACCCATTTTGTCATCAATCATTGTCAGCCCAATTCTAAAAAATGTTTCTACCTGTTTCCTCTCCTATGTCCATCCTCAAAGCCTAACTTCAAGTTCTTTCTGATCTGACCACAACCCCCTCCAGGGTCTCTCCTAACCCTGGCACAGTTTTCGCATTGTGCAGTAGCTGCATCTCCTTGTGCATGTATGAGCACGTGAACCCACAGGTATGTGAATCTGGGGCATCTTTCTGCTGTCAGCAGGATCTCTCCATTGCCACACAGAACAGGATCTGAATAAACTAAACAGTAAGTCTGGAAGGCCTTCCACAGTCTACAAGGACCAGGGAAGAGTCTGTGGCCTGAGTGAAAGATTACCAAACCCTGTATTACAAGACTAATTCCCAGCTCTGCCTTTGATCCAGGGTCCCCACCCATAGTCATTTTCCCTTGTGAGTCACCTATGGGTACTCACATTTCAAGTTCTTACTTCCCAGACTCAGAAGTCCTGGAGTTTTCCTGTGAGAACTGTCTACTGGTGTTCAAAGCACATCCAAGGCTCACCTGGATGGGAGCCTTCTCAGTGTAGCCTTCTTTGCCCCAAGTACCATCAAATCTGTTTACTGTTATTGTGCTCAGGGCTACTGAAGCTGTTCACAAAGAAATGATTACTAGTTTCCCTAGCACTCTTGCTAAGCCCAGAGTCAGGAATCTCCTATTAATCAGAGTAGAAAATATTTGAACTTTGCAGCTATAGCTCCAAACTCTCTGCAGTCAAGGTGCAAGTGAACAGAAGACTGTGTCTCAATAAAACTTTATTTGCAAAAGACAGAAACGAACATAAAGGTCACTCTTGTACTTGGAGCTGAACATGCTTCAGTTCCCCAATACCTAAAACACTTCACAGCATACTGTAGCTACTAGTAATTTACCTAGTAGATACTAGGTAAGTTAAGGGTCCCAAAAAGAAAGTACCTAAGTTAATAAGTTCTGATGAGCCACACACAGAACTGGCTCCGAAGAGAGTTCTCCTAGCACTCAAGGTATATCACATTCACACAACTTAATCACAGCCACATCCTGCAATGATGAGACAGTGTCCGTGTAGTTATAGTTGACTCAAGAAGCCAGAGTTAGGCCCCTAGTACAAAGAATTAATTATTCCACTCCCTCAAGCTAAAGTTACCCCCGAGGATTAAATCCTCAACTAACTTAGACAGCACAAATATAAGTTAATTTTGACTAACTGTATGGTCTTTAACACTCAGCAGAACAGTGTAACCAAAGACTCAGAGAACTGGTCACAATCCAAGGGACTGCACTCCCTAGACAAGTCTACATAAGATATTATTTATATAACTACATCTCACTAATATTGCTCAGATATAAGACTTCAGACCTTGGCTCACTGGAGCACTTGCAGGCAGCTGAGGGAGACAGATACACTATTGTTTTAACCTAAAAATTAAATGATGGCTCACCTTAAACCATGCTAATGTAGCAAAGAATGTTAAGCACCAGTACATGTAATACCAGCCCCAAGGAAGAAAAGATAGGAAAAGAAAATGTAATTAAGTCCCAAAGTAAAGGTTCAGGGGAGGTCAGATAACAGAAAGGAGAAGGAAGGAGCAGCAGCATCCCTCCTTCATCTCCACCTGCTTCTCCTAAGTCATAATTAATGAGAACCCAGCATCCTTATGGCCATCCTCTTGGGTTGCTTTTCACAGTGAGGCCACTGCTTCTTGGATTCACTCCCAATCACTCATTTCATGCCCTTGGCATGTGTTACCTCTAATTTCATAGGCTTGATTAAAATACATCCTCCAAAATCAGGAAGAGATGTGTTTGCAGGAAGCTGAACTGTTGATCCTATAAGCATTTCTATGTTTGCTTTTAATGATACAATACTTCCAGTAGATTAGATCTCAGGTAAAATTTTGTAGCAAAACCAAGGATTATAGCTATCTGGAAAAAAAAACAAAAAACAAAAAACAAAAACTAACAAAAGAGAATAACATTAGGCAATTTTAGAAAAGTAAACTTTACCTGAATCTAAAGTAGCCTTATCCCCTGGCACACCTTCATTAGAAGTAGTAGAATGTTTGTTTTGTGAGGAGGGGGAAAAAACACAGCCCTCATTTTAATTAAACATTAACCTGCCTTGTTACTTGGCATGGTCTCATGAGAACACTTGCTCACTTAAAATAATTCATTGGAAGGTTATTAGGGACACAAAACTCCAGTACCCTGGCTTCTTACAGGAAAAGCTAGAATCAGCTTAAGACAAACCATCAAGATCACCTGCTCTCCCTACTAGAAACTGCTAAGTAACCATCCATGATCTAGGAACACTCAGTTCAACCAACTGTATGCATTGTTTTCTTGATTCAAAGAACAACTTATAAATATGTCCTCTTTCATCTCCCAGACACACACATTAAAGAGCTAAATCGGTGGTTGTCTGTGATACCCAGAGCATGAATCAGTGAAAGACCTCTGTAAACAAAGAATCTTAATGTGTTTAAAATGTTTAGCAGTTCTGAATACATAAAGCAAATTCAGGCAGAGGGAAAGTGTCAGACTCTTCAGTTTTAATTCTCAGTTTTGAACATGAGGGAAACAAATGGTTAAAAAAGACACTGAAATTATTCAACCCATCACTGTGATTTCTAATGAAAACTAACCTCTTCCTTAGGAGCACTCAGGTTTACAACTGAATTAATGACGTTTAATTTTTTTTTCTGTTAAAAAACAGAACAAAACAAAAGGCCATGCTGATTGGTAATCTGTACTCTTTTCTATGCAAGAATAGAGATGTCATTATCTATCTGGAAAAATATTTACTGATTAAAAAGGCGATCCTGAGACTCCTCTGCATGACTATCAAGTATGAGCTGTAAGGATCAGTGTGCAGAATATGCACACATAGAGTGAATCGTCCTGACACCAGGTCGGTGTACAAGGTATGCTGTTATGGACTGATCCACACTGAAGTCAGGTGTGTAAGGAATGGGGCTATTGGTTGTCCTCACATCAAATCATATATGTAAGGAGACTTACCCAGACCCAGCATCTGTCTACCTAGCATGGTCATAGTATTACTGTTTTCTGCTAGAACTCTGATTGAATAAAAACCAAATATTTCCAGAAAAATAAACCATTAAATTTGTTATCAGTCACAGTTATTATCTGATCCCCTGGCTTCTGGGTCTCAATTTCACCACTTTGCATAACAGGTGGCTGAGTCAGCTGGATTGTGGATAAGGGTTGGTTTGTGAGCACTAGCTGGGTCCATTCTGACTAAAACAACACAGGTAATAATACACCTCTCACTGGGTATATCTACATTATATTGTAGACTTTAGAAGAAGAATAAAAGTGTAAGATGTTGAATATGGAACGTAAACAATTGATAGAATATAAAACAAATAGAATTTAAAGTAAAAACATCGTAAAACAAGTTACAGGTGAAACAATGCTTTCATTTTGAAAGCCAACTTGAAGAAGTGTCCAAATAGCCACAAAGGAAACCTCAATGTCTTTCCTGTTCGATGGCAAAGACCCTACAGGAGCTTTGATGATGCGTTTTTTTCATGACAAGTGCTCAGCATTTTGTAAAATTAAATGTAGCTAACTTGAAAGTGACTGGTACTACACACCATGCTGTGTGCATCAAGTCAACTGTCATAGGGAATCACAATTCAAATTTAATGCATCGCACAGATGCCTGTGTCTCGAGATCATTGCTTGCCATCCCTCAGATTGAATCCTAGGCACATGAAGAACTCATTTGAAAAAATATAAATGTTATCACACTCTCTTATATCTGCTGCTACAATTGTATCTACAGCAAAACTGAGCCTTGTAGCTTGTAAAGTACTGCCAGTCCTCTTACAATTATCCACACAAAAACCACGAGCAATTGCATATTCTTTTGCTTTGATTCTTCCTTTCTTCTTTTATTCCATGAAATTGATTTTGGTAGGTTTTGTGACAAGAAATATACCTAGACCAGATACATATTATCCTAACAACAGAAACACATGGAAGTCAAATACCAAAAGCAAATAATGGAAAGGTGAATTGTGGCTGTCTTTGGAAGTGCTGATTTCCTAATGTCTTACAGCATTTTCCACATTTCCTTCAAGGGAAGATGGCCAAGTATGATAGTTGCAAAGATTGACATTATTAAATTGTAAAAAAGCAAGAGTAAAGCAGGATTTGAAGACAAATGAATTTAAATTCATATGAAAGTCAATGTACACCTTGGAAATCATTAGTGAATCCTTCTGGAAATTGCATGGATTCCTATTCATATCCCTTCTGGTCATACATAAGCACAGAGTGCCTGAGGATTTATCTTCCTTCTTCTGTACAATGAGCTCATTTTATCAAAGAGTGATAAGGATCTTTAACTGACCTCAATCTCAGTGGCGTAGAGCTTCACCGGTGTAAACAAAAGCAACATCCAGTGCTAACAAGGAACAAAATAAAGATACCCATTCTATTTCTCCACAGCTCATACTTTTAAACCATTCCTACTTTCTGAAAAACACACATGTTACACAAATGTGTCTTGCTAGGTCATTCCTTCCCAACTAAGAACCTGAGGGCCAGGCTATTTTTAAAGTTTGATAAGTGGTCAGACTCCCTCTCAAACATTCTGAGTCTAATCCCACCAAGTTTCCTTGATGAAATTTCTTCCTTTTTCCTTTGGGGTTATCTGCATGAAATGCTGATGTGCATGAACATGGACTCATCTGGAAAGTGCATGGCTTCCTCACGCAGGCTTCCTGTAGCTTGTTAATGTAGCTAGAGTTTGTCATGTATTATTTCATTAATCCTCACAACAGCTGGAAGGAATGATAATAATTAAACCAACTTTAAAGATAAGAAAATTAGGCTCAGAAGCAGGCTTTGGGTCACAGAGCTTGGGAAGCCTAGCTTAGTTCTTTCTTTCTCATTTATTAAGTAGCTACAATGTATTAAACATTGTTCTAAAATACAGACTGCAGCTCTTATTCCTAGGGTGTCCAGGCTCTCAAAGTATACTTACTATAAAATATCATGTTTTGATTATCTGAAATTCATATGTCATTGAGCATACTGTATTTTGTTGTGTTTATTCTGGGCACCACAAAACATTGCCCACCAGGGTGACTCAGGCACTGGTCCATTTGAAATCAATGCTAGGGAGTCCAGCAGAGCTGCTCAGATGAAGATGATCAGGGATGGTTTTCCATTGAGGACCATCCATAGTTGCTACTGCACCCAGAGAAGGCCCAGGAGCTTGTCACAATCTATGATTTACTCTGTGTGTCTTCTTACATCCCTTAAGAGAAGCTGGTACCTTGACCAAATGCCAAATTTTCCAGTCCTCCAGAGATGGTGGAGACTCCTGAGTCAGCTAATAGACAGCCTTTAAAAATGGTTTGAAAGATAACTGAGGTAGATAGGATCAACACTGCTTGGGACATATTTGTACCTGCTGTTGAGGAAAGGGCCTCTTGGGACATATTTGTACCTGCTGTTGAGGAAAGGGCCTCTTCTGCCTTGGGTCATGTTTAAGGCAAGCCTTGAGATGTATAGCCTGTTACCTTTTCATGTTTGTTCCAAATGTAACTATCTGTAATAAACCTGAGGTCATTCTAAATCTGTTTTCTTAAAATTTTCTCAGACATACGCAAAGGAATGAATCACATCTTAGTGTTAAGCTTGTCACGGAGCCTGCCTGATGTCTTTGGGTTTCTACAAGGAGGAAGGAACTATGCTACACTGTAGGGAACCAAACCATCCAAAAAAGCTTGACACATCTGTTACCTAGGAAGAGGATGAGACTTATGAAGAAATAACATTGCACTGATAACAATTGACTGTTGGGTAATAATGGAACCATGTAAAGTAGACAATGTGGAGGTTCAAAACCAGTAGAGGATACTGGGTCAAGATGTTCTCTAAGAGAAAGATATCCACAAGAAGAAAATTTGGCATGGGCTGACTGAGAAGTAGCCAGTATTCTAGAAAAATTCAAACCTAATCCCAGAGGCGATGGGAATAGCTTACATAATTCCATAGCTTAATAGCTATGGGAAGCTTACATAATTCCATAGGTCTAGACCATGTGGGAAATTATGAGAGGCATGAGACATCAAGGCAGATGCTGACAGTCAAACCAGACACTCAACTTTTATCCAACAGTGCTCCCAGGAGCAGTCATTATATAAAAAGAGGATTTTGTTAACTGTGGTTTCAAAAGGAAAAAAAAATCTAGACACCAGGAAGCCAACCTAAAACCCTTGCGATAGACAGCCTACACTCTCAGTTAAAGAGTGGGCTGAGAATAGCATCAGGAACTCCTTTGTCCTGTCTATGGCAGAAAGTGAGGAAAAAGGCACCACAAATCTGTCTGGCTTCTACCCACACTTTCCTCACAACCATCCAAAGTGCCACCTACCCAGCACTGTGCCTGCAGGCCACCTTCTATCCTAACACTGACAGTTTTAGTTACATATCGTACTATCTAAACGTTGGAGCATACATTAGGCCTCCTCAGAACCTACAGGTGAGCTGTGGTGTAGAGTCCATGATCTCTCATGTCCTCCCCAAATGCTCTAAAATAGGATCTGAAAGAAGATGATTCTAGGAGACATACGATGTTTAACTAAAAGACCCTGAACACAATTTAAATTGAGCTTCACTCAGGTCTATGTAGGAATTTCACAAATTCTTGATCTACAAAATTGCTGTCTCACAATGTAGAAAAACATTTGATATGGCAGAGACATGAACTATCAGCTGTTCCAGGTACCATCCTCTGGTTCCTGAAGAATACATATTTACATATGGCATGTTTCTGAAGGTAGGAATCACACGTTTTCAGAGGATGTATCAGTGAGGATGAGGGAGACAACTCTAAATGTGTTGGTTAGGCTCCTGTGTCCAGATGCACATAGATGCTGACTCCACACACAAATCTGCTTTGTCTTTCCTCAGGGTGAGCAGAATCACAATGAATTACCCTTGCTTTCTCAGCTTCCTGGAAATGGGCAATCCAATGTCACCAAAATGACAGTAGAGGGTGTTCAGAAGCACATAGAGGCCTGTGGTCTCTAGAACTTTATGGACAAACATGCAGATAAGTTGAGAACATGTTTCATTGGATCAAACTGCCTGGGTTTGAACCTGGGGCCCATCTCCCACAGTGTCCATGGCTATCCGACAAGTTTATTTACACCCTGTCTCATTTTTCTCATGTCTAAAGTAACTTTATCTCCTTTAAAGTAAGACCAGAACCCTGCTAGAAATCTCTGTAATTCTTGGCTGACCTATTTCATGAATTCAGATCTGAAGAGTTGCTGCAGCTGGGGGGATGGAGTGCTGACCCAGTCTTGCAGTGAGGAGCAGATCTGCTCCCTCTTTGTGGATGGACCCCATGACATATATATAGCACTCCATTCTTAGATGGAATTACATTATTCAGTACACATTGATTTCAGCCCAGACACCTAGGTGTCACGCATGGATGTACAGTTAAATCAGAAAGTGCATGTGGAGGGAAAACAGCATCTCTCACCTTGCTCCTACGACAAGTTCTTTCTGTCCTGGGTCAAATGTTAACCTCGAGAAATCCACAGCATTCTCAGCTCTGAACTCCCGTAACCAGGGGCCAATTTCTAAATATGAAGAAAAAAAAGAAAGAAATAAAAAAAAAGGTAAAAACAAAAATAACAAGACAAAATGAAGAGGATGGCCTGCCTCCAGGATGACAGAGCAGGCAGGGCAGGAAGCAGGCAGAGTGATGAAGACTTGGAGGTCCTCTGGTGCCATCACAAAACTCATACATTAACCTGAAAAACACAGAGGGTGGCCACCCAATAAAGAACAATGCACAGCAGGGCTTGGTTGTGATTTACAAGCCAGATGTGTGGTTTCTTTTGGCTGCAGATGAGCATTCATAGGACCCATCAAAGGAATACAGAATGAGGCCGACCATTTCTTGTGAGAGCCCAGGGCTGAGGTTTACATATCACTAACCCCACTGGGCTTAGTTAGAGCCAAGGACAAAGCCTGGGTACTTTTGCCTTTCCAAATGAGTATTTCCAGACTGAGCCATTTCGACTTCTATTTTGGCCCTGCCATTAGACTTGTTAAACACATTTGGTCCTTTATAGATGAGAGATTTGCAGCTACTCCTAGCCCTCATTTGCATTATTTCTAAGGGAAATCAGGAAAACAGCCACTCTAAAGATACAGGAGTGTTTTCAAACAAGCACCTTTAACTCCTGTTAGGCCTCCAGCCCAGGGTCTCATGCTTCTGAGTTTTGCTTCCTCTCAGGATGTCCAGGCACTGCTGCACAGAGGACGGAGAAAGGGAGTTTCACTGTAATTTCCCCAAGGATTATGTGACATTCCTCAGGTAGAAGATACAGTGATTGGGCTTCCCAGATAAGGTGAGGTAGAGTAGAGGAAGCCCTGCTAAAAAGGGGAGTTGTCCATTTTGTCTGAGCACAGGGTCTCATTGTGATGAAATGAGAGCTCTGCAGAATAATGTACCACTCCTTTGAACCATGCCTCTTTCCTGGCAATGAAGAAACATGCAGTGCATTGCTTGCTAGTTTCAGGATACTGTCTCCTCTTCCTTGGCAACCAACCATATAATCAGATGCTCATTTTCCTTGATTTAATGTTTGAGTAATACCATACTGACTAAACGGGCATATGCCAACTGTCAAACCAATGTTGTTATTGGTTTAAAGAAAGGCAATAACACATCTCAACAGACACTGAAGATAAAAGAATAATTTACTATGGAAAACTTGTCACATAACTCATGAAGCAGAGGTAGCCTTGCAAGTGGACAGCAAAATATCTTCATTGTCAATTACTGGGAAATTGATAATGATTGAAAGGTATTTTGGTCTAAGCTTATAGAAATCTTGGATTTTAAAATTTAATGTAAATGTTACCCTGGTTTCATTTTAGTATTTTATACACATTTTTCCAAGTTTACCACAAATGATTAAAACAACTATTCATTTATAACTATGTAAATACAAGATAGCAGTACTATAAAACTTTATTAATAAATGATCCTTCTAAGAACTTACCATGCAGTTATGGCAATAGTGTTAATATCTCTATAAACATAAATATAGTTTATAAGTGTTTATAGGGTTGTAGGAATTTTACAGCTACAGAGAGGAGAGGCTAGTGGGTCCAATTGAAGGAAAGAGTCCTCCAGAATCATAGGGCAGATATCTTAGAGGAACAGGCAAGGGAGAAATAGGGAGACCACAGTATTCCTCTGTCTTGATCTCATGTAATGATGCTTTCTGCAATAAAGAAACCACATTTTTTAAAAAGAATTTTTTAATAGTTTTTATTTATTTTTATTTTATATGCATTGGTATTTTGCTTACATGCATCTGTATGAAGATGCTGGGTTGCCTAGAACTGAAGATACAGACAGTTGTGAGTCTCTCTGTGGGTGTTGGTGTGGGGAGCCGCAGCTGCCACCCTATATATACATATATATTGAACACCTGGTCTCCGGCCAGAGCAGAGAGCATTGAGATAAACAAGACTTAGTTGGAAAAGCTGTGTGCCTCTAGCTTGTGATGCAAGCTGGCATGATTTTCCTGCAGCCTATTATGCTTTGCCACGTAGTTGATGCTGACTGGGACCAGGGAAAGTATTTAACCCACAAGAGCTGGGAGCTGGAAATATAGGAAGTAAGATGTGATAGTGATAGTAGGTAAGATGTAATAGATAGGAGTAAGTATGTAGATATAGAAGTAAGATGTATGTAAGAATAGTGAGTAAGTATGTATAGATAGGAGTAAGTATGTAGATATAGAAGTAAGATGCATGTAAAAATAATAAGAGTAAGTAAGAAGAAAGTAGTAAGATGTAAGTAGTAAGATAGAAGTAGTAAGATGTAGGAAATAGGAGTAAGTAGGAAATAGGAATAAGTAAGAAGAAAGTAGAAAGATGTAACTAGTAAGATGTAAGAAGATATAGAGGAATATAAGAGAAGCTAGCTAGAGAAGTAAAAAGGAAGGTTCCTGATTAAACTGCATGGAAAAGAGCTCGTTGTTGCCTCCTTATTTCTGCTGGATGGAAAAAGGCGCCCGACATGTTGGGAATTGAACCCAGGTCCTCTGGAAGAGCAGCCAGTGCTCTTAACTGCTAAGCCATCTTTCCAGCCCATCATCTAATCATGTTTATTCTAACATGAAGACTATGTTCCATGTTTTCCCTTTAGCCCTTACTTCATCTACGCTCTTTCCCTCCCTTGTCCTCTCTGTCTCTCTCTATCTCTGCCTGTCTGCTTGCCGCTCTCTTTCTCTCACTCTCTCATATATATGTATATATATGAGAAAGATTATATATATATATATCATATAACCATTCTAACTTTAACAGTACTTCCAGGTGATGGGAAATGAAAACTAAAGTTCTAGTGTCTACAACACGGAAATGGTGCCTTTTATGAGGTGGCCAGTGAGTAAGATCTGAATTTAAAGATTAGGGATGAGTGAGTCCATTCAAGAGTCAGTGAATTAAAGAGGAATAATGAAGAAAAAAAAGAAAGTAACAGTAGCTTAAGAAACACTGGGGTGGAAATCAAGAGGTATACTTACACATAAGCTATTGGGATATTCGCATTCAGTTTGGACTTTATAATAAATGTAACTAGAAAACTCTTACAAGTTTTCAAGTGAGCACTTAGCTTCCTGAATAAAAGATCCTGAAAATAGTCATGGGACACTGACAGAGAGTGTGCTGTGGAAAGTATAGAGAGTGAGAATAAGTGGATTAGATATGAAAACACTGAATACCATAGACTTTAGGTGGCAAGCATGAAAGGAGAAATGCAAGATGAAAAGAGAAAAGCAAGAGGTGTGTGAGGGTCTCTTGAGTAGTACTGATCGTTGGAGTGAGACCAAGGTGGAAAAATTAAAGAAATAGTTTCACGTTAAACCAAGCACTCAATGTGCAGGGGGCATGACTAGATTTACTGAGAGTTCATCTATCAGCAACCATGATAAAGTCTCCCACTAAAGCTGACAGGTAGAAGGCAGACTGCAGAGACATTCTCATAATCACTCAGACCAGGAGAGCAGACATGATATGTAAGTTCGAAAGCACCAGCATTCCGATAGAAACTCACAAAGAGCCCTGATACAATCTTGCAGGATTGTATGGAGATACTAATGGAAAAAGTGGATCACTTCATTCACCATAACGTCCAGGCTCCAGAGCTGAGGCCTTGGGTCCTTTTCCAAATACAAGAGGGAACAAAAATAAACAAAAACAAAAAATCACAAAGTCAAAGCTGACCTTGCTGCTGGTGGTGATATACAAGCCGAGTAAGAGCAGAAAAACTTATTACAACTATCAGGAAATAATCAGCTAGCTTGTTTGCCATGCATCCACCTATTAAAAGTGGAACAATACCCAATAGGAATGAGGTGAAGAGAATCACTTCAGGTTGAGTTTCTATTCTGAAGAACAACACCCTCAAGACATATCAAGAAGCTGAGTAAAGAAAGGAAAATGAGTTAATAGTATATTAGTCAGTGTTTTATTTCATTAATCGAAATTCAAATGAATTTCCCATGCCCACCCCCAAAAACCAAACTGTGTCCTTTTCGGGCAACCCTCACTCAAAATCGACAAAACTGTACTCAAATCATTACAATTGTCTATTGTATTCCTCATCCATCTTAGTCTGCCCCAACTTTGAACACCATATACACTTATTTCTTACTGAGTCCGTCAGGTCTTAGTGAGAATTTCTATACAGACAGACCTCTCTAACTAAGGGCCTACATGCCCAAACCACAGCCTTTAAGTGTTCCCTGCAGGCCAGAGTCACAAGGCACTATCCTCCCCTGAAGACCAGGGCCCTGATTTCCCCACAATCTCCTCTCTTTAAATTTCTTTTCTCTCTTCCTAACTCCGTCCTTTTCCCTTTAATGTCTCTAGTATAACTAAGTCACTTCCCGCCAATGTATAAAACTCTATATAGTGTTCTCAATTTAAGAAATGCTTTAGAGTTTATTTGGTTGTGCTAATTTGCTATTAACAGCACATCAACTAATTGGATAATGATCTCCAACATATGGCATGCTTGAGAAGCAACAAGATTAGGTTTATGTGCATTTAGACAAAATCCATAAGGAATATATAATGTAAACCTTTGAGCAGTTATTTCAGACAAAAAGGTAAAGCTTCCCAACTCATTTTGAGGTTGTAATTATCATGATAATCTAGATAGTATGGCTGACTCAATAGCATTATAAGAGGAATCTCAGAGATCACCCAAAAACACACCTTAAATTGAAGAAATGTATATGGTATCAGCAAATCAGAAATATGTGTGTACATACAAACACATGTGGAAACATACACATATACATGTATGCAAAAATACCTATGGACACACACATACACAAATATACACATTTACATTCACATGCATGGGCTCATATGAGACAGAGGGAATTAGGCTTATCTAATAAATATGACAATGACCCAGCAATCCCAGCATCATAAAATGTGCAATTTACTTTCTTGATAACAGATGTCAATAACAGCAGTAAGTCATTATCAATATCGACATCCAAAATTCATAAAAATGAAGTGAAAAAGAGTGTCTAGGCAAATTCAAGTCAACGTGGGTCAAGAGAGGAGACTCTAGGGCCTGGAAAGTGGGTAGAAAACAAGCATTGCAGTTGGCCAAGAGAGACAACGAAGAATGTAGACAGAGAGACAGCCCAGAGCACTCTTCTTCCTCTGATACTGCTGGAAGACTTATACGACAAAAGGGAACTTGAATAAAATGGCTAAGGATGCCATTGCAGGAAGGGAAGTGACATAAAACCTACAAATTCAAGCTGAATACCTTCTGTGTCATTTATGACACTTGAGGAACACCCTGGAAAACCCAAATGTTAATACAAATATAATTACTGACAAATGTCCTCTAATGATTGTCTACCACAAAGTCAGGCGTGTTAATTTGTGTGTTCTCATGGCAACATAAGCTCACAGGTGATATTTGTCAACATGTCACCAAAAGTGTACAATTTCTCCTTTTAAAAGAAATGTTGCTTGGACTTTCAAGAAGACTCTTTTTAGCAACATGAGTTAATAAATTTGGTTAAAAGTAATTGGGGGCTTTAAACCGTGTGCTGGATAGGCATATGCAAACCAGTGCCCCGTCATTAAATAGGAGGGGAAAATAGAAAAGCTAACGTTATCTCAAACAACCAAAAAACATTCTAGGCAACGATGCCCTAAGCTGATAAACTTTTGAAATCTGAAAATATGGCCACAAAGAGGGATACTTGTGCCGGGAGCAGCTTTTCATCCAAACACGAGCGTGAATCCAGGCTGCGTGGGCGACAGCCTGCAACACAAACTCTAAGCAGCCCAACTTGGCTTGATTTGTCAAAATGGGTAAGGGTAAGGACTGGCATGTGGCAGCTCCAATTTCCTCCCTCATTCTTTCACTCTTCAGTCTGTAGTGGGGACAGAGAAAACGTTTCAAAAAATCTATACAAATTTGAAATTCAGGCTGGAATTAGAATCACAATGAACACGCCACTGAGGACTGGGGATAAGAGGAAAATCTTTTCCAAGCCACAGAAAGAAAGCAACATGCATCAGATGAAGATGTTGAAGCACAAAGCAAAACCTACTGTGTCTGTCTCCTGAAGCTACTTGGCTGACTCTTCTGTCATTGAAGCTATGAAGAGAGAATATGAAACAGGACCACCGGCTCCAAACTAGCTAATGCAAAATCTCAGGACAGTTGGTTCTAGGTTCTGTTATAAATAGCCCAGGATTCTGAATCTCCATATTTCTCTGGCTGCTGCTTCATCATGGGTGTGAAAATTGAAGCATGGTGAGAGAAGTCATGCTTAGATCAAAAGCCGATGACACATAAACTCAACTAGTCATGGAGCCCTGTTATGAAACATAACAGACATCAAAATGCAGCAGCACATTTCCCAAGTAGGAAAAGGAAATATAGCAAGCAACCTCTTCATTTCAAGAGTACATTTAGTCCTATTGATACATTGTTAAGCAAAATCAATACCTGCTTGGTTTTCAACTGCAGACTAGGAAATAGTGAATCACAACCTCGGGAAGCCGGGCTCACAAAGCTGGGCTCCCTCAGCCTGCACACAACAGCTACTGCTTTGTCTAGTGTTAATAGTAATAATGATCTGAATATCAATTAGGATCTGAAGGGGAGCACTTTCAGAGCTGGGAAGAAGGCTCATGCAAGTCTGACAACCTGAGTTCTTCTGATGCCCAGAAGCCACATCATCAGACACACATTTAGAATGTCAGTACTCCTACAGAAAGGTAGGAGGTAAAGGCAAAGAACCTTCTGAAGTTTTCAGGCCAGTTTTTCTTGCCTACTCAGTGACAAACAACAAGGGACATTTTGTTACACAATGTGGAAGACAAAGATGTTGTCCCAAAAATGTGCCCAAAGTGGTCCTCTGACCTCTGTGTCAATGCTATGGCACACTAATACACACACACACACACACACACACACACACACACACACACACACACACACATACGGTTTACCATGTCCACTATCCAGGTTTTACAATCCAAAATGTCTTGTAAACATTAAGGGTGAAAATGCCTACCATCTACAGATCTGCTTTATGGAGATGTGGAAGGTTCTGCAAGAAGACAGGATTGAAAAAGTTGAGCTGAATAGCTACAGATCTATGCAGTCAACCCTGAGTTCCTGATGTGTGAGTGTAGTGCATGAGCAGTTGGTGAACCAGACACTGTCCTCAAAGTGCAAGAGCTGGCTCTTGGCTCTTGTTGGTACATGAGAAAACAGACTGCAGGATTGGGAACACCAGAACATTCTGGAAAGTCTTTCTTTTTGCTCACTTTTCTTAAGGTATAAAAAGGCAACCTTACCTCAAAGATAGTTAATGCCCTTTAAAGTTGGCAAGCCTCTTTCTTTTGTGAAGTTCATTTGCAGATTCAGTGCATTATATAACTTGTCCTATCAAGATAATCTAAGCTAAGACTATGATTAAAAACCAAGGGAGTGAAATGTTTTAAGCCCATAACAAGAATAGGATAGCATGTCTGTACTGGTTTGCTTTCCTGTCACCTGCTTGCTAAATGTTACCTTTTCTCTTACAGTTCCCTTTTCTAGACAAAATCCTGTCATATGCAAAAGTCAAGTTCCCTTTGAGCAGGAGTCAGTTTTACACAACAAGAACCCCTAAAACTAGACTTATGAGGACTGCAAACTTCCAAACCTCATGGGTTTGTCTATCTAGAAGGAATTCAGAACAGAATATTTTATCAGAGACCAACCATTCCTCATTTAATCAGCTGAGAGAGACCACTACCTTCTGAAACCACTTTGAATCTGAGATTCCACTCATTTTTTATAATTTCTCTACCCTTATAACAAATACTTAAAATATCTTAGGAGCTAAATGTCAACAATAGAAGAGTTCCAGGCAACTATTGGTCCAGGTGCTTCTAAGTTCTACATGGTTCACTCAGACACACCTGAGGTAATAATACACAGTTCTCAGGAAGATGCTTCAAGGAACAGCTTGTGAAGAGGCTTGCCTTTTCTTCTTATAATTGTTTAGACCTTTGCATTTTTCAATGTTACTAAATCCCTTATAGCAATTTCCTTAAGATATGGATCAACTTGGCTGGCCATTGGTTTTAATTGCTAGTAACTCTCACAAGAAGCAACGTATGGTCAACTTTTTAGAAAACAGTAGTGGGAATATATATGCAAAGTGAGATCTTGAAATTCTAGGCTAGGATTAGCCTGAAACCACCAGCCCTCCCTGGTACAGCTAGTGCCCAGCCTGCTCTGTCTTAAATTTGTGAGTCTGTCCTACAGAAGGGTCTTCATGTTGCATTGTGACCCATAACATATGACTGTAAGCTATAAAATCTAATTGCAAAATCTTAATGTTGTGCCAAGGGACATTAAAAAGTAATTTCCTTTAGATTTATGACTTTAGAATTACAAATGCTGCTAATATGACTAGAATTAGGAAAATGTGCACTTTCTATTTAATGGGTGCTATCTTCCTCTGCCACCTCTTCCTTCCCATCCTCATGCTAGGAGTAGCCAGAAAGGCTGCCATGTAAGCCATGGTAACCTCTAGTCTGACTAGGGTTAAGAGAGCCAATCAGCTCTAAGTAATATCAGGGATAGCAGAAAAGAGTTTGAAGGCTGCCTAGTTCACATCATCAACTGAGATTCACATTGCCACATTAACAATCAGAGTTCAGCTTTAAAAAACTCCACTTGCTCAAGCCATGATGCTTCTGCCCCATCCATAAACCTTATGTTCAGTTTTTTTCTTTCTCCTGTTACCTGGAAATCACACTCCAATGTAATATACCACCTCTGCAGAATTCAGTAGCAAGCTATGAGAACTCAAGAGACACACCACATTATTAAAAGAAGTCTCCCTGCTTGGAGAAATGTCTAATAAGTCCCAAGGTAGACTCTGTATCGTAGAGATTCCAGGCATATACTAGAGATTGGAACAGAACATGTTTTCCAAGACAAGCCCACATTTTCCCCAGAACTTATCATTATGACAATTTGCCAAAACAATTGTGGGAATTCCAGTTATTCATTTATGTGGTCATGAATATTTATTAAGTCCTGCTATATAAAAGAGACTACTGTAGTTACTGACTGGGAAACAAAGTCACATTTATAATTTAGCTTCAAAATAATAGATGCATACACAAGAAAGATAAGCTGGACAAGATATTAATGGGTCCCATGAGGACAAATGAAGGTAATAAGTGCTTTCGTGAAGCTCCATCCAACAAAAATACTATACACATCATTTGGAAATTTTTAGTGGCCACATAACAAGGCTAATAAGTAAGTAAATTAATTCTATAATTTAACTCAATTTTAGAATATTTTGATATTACCCAAATAAACTTTGATGTGCTATTTTTACTGCTTATCTAGAATGTATTTGAAGTTCAATGAGTATATTCCTTGGGGGAAGAGAGAACATGCTTGTATGGGGATTTGAAACGTGTAGGTGTATGCATGTATGAGGATGCCTGTGGATATTTGAGGCCAGCCTTGGTTTCTTAGGAGCTATCACAGTGTTTTTTTGAGGCATTCCCTTACAAGGAACTGGGATGTTCTGATTAATCTAGGCTTGCTGGAACACAATCATCAACAATCAACTCCCTTTATCTCTACGGCACTGGCATTAAAGAGTACACCCCTGTGCCCAGCTTTTCGTATGAATGCTAGAATAAAACTCAGGTCCTCCTGTCTGCACACCAAATACTAAGTACACCGCCTTCTTTCTAACCGCCTCAATGTGCTTCTCATACTTACTTTACCTCTTCAGTTAGAGTGATCACACCTCAAACTGTACTTATCTAATGTCTTTCTGGTGGTAGAACACCCATCAAAAATTGCAAAAGCAAGCTTCCTAGATAACACAAAGGAATCTTGATCTATGATTACGTCACAGATGAATTAGACCTTTTCTCAACCAACTATCATTGAGGCCAGTAAGATTGAATTAGAAGATTATCCCAATCAACATTTCCCCCATTCTCCACACACATTGTTGAAACAATGTAGTCCTTTGAATTATGCCAAGTTTGCCCAGAAACACATGTGTAGAACTTGGGTGAATCAATCAAGTTAAAAATTGTTTCTTAACATTCTAATCCACCAGGTCAAAGGTATTTATACCAAATGCACTCAAAAAAAAAAGTAGATTTTGACTGAGTCCTTGAAACATCTTCCTGTCTGGTGTGATTGTTTATCTTTTAATTTACCTGCAAACATTAACCTAGGTTGTATAGTCTACGTTATCAATGTAAACATGGTTGCCTTCGGTTATGTTGTCTCAGTATAGTCTCTGGATGGGCTAGAGAGATATGAACATAGAACTTTCAGACAGATGATCCAAGCCCAGTAGGTAGTCCTTCAATGAAAACAGGATATGAAAGAGTCTCTCAATTGACATTTTGTAAACACTTTGTTAACTATGTCTTTGGGGAGAATAGAGTTCTATGTGGACCAAGCTATCTACAGCATCTCCTAGACTTTGTCAGAAGCTTCTGTACTGTTTAATGTTTGTCAACTTGACACAAACTGGAGAACCTCTGAAAGAGACCACAATTAGTAAAATTCCTCATTCGGGGTGGCCTATGTGCCAGTTTGTGAGGCATTTTCTTGATTAGCAATGGAGGTTAAAGGGCAAAGCCCACAGGGGCCATGCTACCCCTAGACAAATGGCGTTCAGTTGTATAAAAAAGGTAGCAGAATATGAAACTAGAAGCAAGCTAGTAAGCATCATTTCTCCATTCGTCTTCTGCTCCTGTTTGAGTTTCTGAATTGACATCCCTCCTTGGTAGACTGTGAATGAAATGTGTAAGAAAAATAAGTCCTTTCCTCTGCCTGTTAGTGGTAATGGTATTTATCCCAGCCATAGGAAGCAAACAAGGACAGTACCTTTTATCATTAATAATTTTAATAAAGATACTACTAATTTAGGAAAATGTGTTTGAAAGAGTAACAGTTTTTATTAGTATTGCAAGTCTTTCTAGTCAATTATCAAACCTGAAATTCTTGGAAATTCCTGCAGGTTATCCACTCTTTTATGATAATCAATGTATAAAAAAAAACTGCATGTTTTTCTGTATGGTATTCAAATACTGTTAATTGGTTTAAATGAGTCAGGGATATATACAAATTACTAACTCACAAAGGTGATTATTTAAATTATTAAAAAGAGATCCAAGTTCTCTTTAATAGTATCATAATGAACATTATCATGCTAAGGGGAATAAGCCAGATGTAGACAACTACTATGTGCTCAATTAGTTACTTTTATGTTCCTGTGATAAAACACCTTGATCACGGAATCTTATAGAAAGAAGAGTTCACTTAGGCTTATAGTTAAAGAGTGATAAGTGCCCATCATTATTACAGGGAAGCAGTAGGCATGGCAGGAGAAATGGAGACTAGAGCATCCAGCTAAGAACTCACATCATGAAGCCACAAGTACAAAGCAAGAACACAAAAGAGAAATTCCAGTCTTCAAAATCTCAAGAGGAATAGCTATTGACATAAAGGACTACCTATTCAAATAGGAGAGCCTATGAAAGACATTCTTTCTCTCTCCTTTTTAAAGACTTATTGATTTATTAATTTATTTTATGTATATGAATACACTCCAGATACACCAGAAGAGGACATCAGATCCCATTACAGATGATTGTGAGCCACCATGTGATTGCTGGGAGTTGAACTCAGGACCTCTGGAAGAGCAGTCAGTGCTCACAACTGCTGAGCCATCTCTCCAACCCGAGAACATTCTTTCTCAAACCACCATACGTGTTTTACTTCACAGAAACGACCTAAGTTTAAATGTAGAAGGAAACTATGCAATGTAATAAGATGTTTAAAGGGAGGGAAAGAAAGGGAGTGACGAAAGGAAGATGCAGAGATGCAAATATTAAATATCTCAGATTTTCTTTCATGTGGAGATGCTAGACAGATTACAGAGATAGATGATAGATTACAGAGATAGATGATAGATAGATAGATAGATAGATAGATAGATAGATAGATAGGTGAGATAGATAGATAATAGATTGATTTGTAGATAATAGATACATTGATAAATTATAGACACATGAAAGATCAATAGTGCGATAATGAGATAGAATGGATAATAGATATAGATAATAGAAAAATAATAGATGATTGATAAATGACAGATAGTAAGATAGAAAGATAAAAGATTATTAAATAATAGATATTTTGAAAGATAATAGATACATTGATAGATGATAGATATGTGATAGTTGATAGATATGAATAGCAGGCAAATAAGAGATCATAGATTGATAAATGGCAGATAGATTGATGATAAATAGGAAGATAGATGATGGATGAAAATGTGTATCCATATCTGCATAGATATATGGGTACATTAAGAGGTAGGAGGGTAGACATAACTCAGAGATTAAGCATGCATACTACTCTAGCAGAGAACCTGAGCTTGGTGTCACAAAACACATCAGGAGGTTCACAACCACAAATAAGCCTATCTCCAAGAGATCCAATACCCTCTTCTGGTTTCTATAGGCACATACTACACTCATATGCAGATACTGAACCCCCCAAAACAAACACATATATACAAAATTTTAAAAATCTTTAGAAGATCTTAAAAAGAAGAAGTTGGGGTAGGAGATGAGTACAAGTGAAGACCAATGTTATATCTGTATAAATATGTCATACTGAAACCTTTTATGTTGAACATTTAAAAATATCAAGAAAAATATTTTTAAAATTAAAAATGTATGCCTTTAGTGGCTAGTCCATAGATTTATGAGACCTCCTGTCTCTTTAGACCTAAGGCAGCCACCTTCTTTCTAGGAGGTGACAGGTTTATGACTGGAAAACAGGGTAATGCCATCCATCACGTACTTAGTAACATTCATTGTTATGTCCCTTCACACGGGTTATAGAACTCCCATTTTCAGGGATGGAATAAGATAGATTTGATACTTATTTTCCTTCAGACACTTGCATAAAAAACAATAAATTATCAACAGACTACAGTAATTAATTCATAATTCATCCTAATACCCATTATTCTATTGAGTAAGTACCACTAATATTCAGGAAAGAAAGCCAGACTGCAGTCTGTAACAGATAAATCTTTCAAGAGAGTTGGAAATGAGCATGGTTACATCCATTGCCATGTGTGCCCCAGTTCATTATGAAAGCCACACAGAGAGAAGAAATCACAATCCTGGGCTTGGTTGGCCCCATGGACCTCCCAACATATGGACTCACTCAAATGCAGCCAATCCACAGCTGCCAAGCTACACTGTCTGCTTACACTGGCTTTCTTTGTTCTTGGGATACACGCAACATCACGGTCTGCTGTTCAGTGGCTCTCACAGCTACTTTTCACTTTTCCCCATCAAACCCCCAAAAGACCACCATAAAAATGATGGGATGAATCATTCTACTATTGCGACTCTCAATCATTGCTGTATGCTATGTGCTAATGTTTATTTTAGGTATCTGTTGATCTGGACACTTTCTACATCTGTGGTGATGCCTAGCTGTGTGAACTTTAGCAAGCCCTTATTATTAACTAAGAAGTTTAAATAGATGTGCCCAGAGTTTGTTTGTTTGTTCATGTCTCTGTTGCTAAAAAGTCAAGTATCTGTAATATATCTGTAATACACACACATATACATATATTTGTGTATATATGTATATATATATGTGTGTATATATGTATATATATGTATATGTGTGCATGTAACATGTTCAAAAAAAGTTTTTTTAAAAGCATCTGGGGTGTTTAGTTTGGGGATGTTGCTACCAAGCAAATTGGGAGCAAGACATGCATCTTATGGGACTATAAATAACAGTAACACATATATACATATATACATATGTATGATCATTATATGTGTGTGTATATATATATATATATATGTATGTATATGCAATGATCTTGCATGGTATACAGGTCTGTATGTTTTGGGTAGTTTTTTTGAGACAAGATAAAATAGAAAATGTTTTAGGCTTTGCAAGCTAGAGCCTTCTTCTAATGTATTATGTATTATAAACATAGCTACCATAGTCTATGGACATGGTTATGTCTCCATGAAATTTGCTCCATAAGTGAGCTCTACAGATTAGTTTAGAAAGAGCCTGGATGGCCAGACCATCTACATTATCACATACCATATGGCAACCACTGACAGTGGGGAGTGCAGAATGTTTTATGCCAACGGATTTATAGAACTTTTCATCTCTTCTATCAGAAATGAGAGCCATGGACAGAATCATTACCCTATCATTACCCAGAATCATTTCATAGAACAAACAAAAAAGTCACTGTGCATTTTCAGCAGTGGCACACAAAATCATTTGAAACCTCTGCTAATGGCCATTGTTCCATTTCATCTGAGAGAAAAGACCAAGCTATCGAGGGCTCCTAGCATAGCCTACTGGTTACTGTTATCTATAGGTCCATAAGATGCATGCATGTCTTGCTCCCAGCTTGCCTGATAGCAGCAGCCCCAACCGAAACACCCCAGATGCCTTAAAGAAAATCTTTTTTGAACATGAAACATAAAGCTTATATTTACAGCTTCAGAAGTCTTATTTCCAGTAGAGGTAGGTTTCTGCCTTGGCTTAGCACCCCCAAGAGAGGTCTCTGCCTGTCCTACTCCCTCAAATCATTGAGTAACACAAAGAGATCAGAAAGAGATGGAGAGAGGAAATGAAATTTTGCTTCTGCTCTGCTGTTTAGGTTTATTTTAGCGAATCTGTGCTTGTTTTCATTTCCAGGTACTAAGTTGACAAGATCCATAAGGCTGGTTGTGTAACAGCCATTCCTCTGTCCCAGCAGACCACAAAGCCATTGTGAGGACAAACTAGAAGCCATATTTATGGCATAGCCGAGCTCCTTAGGGTGCTGTGAATTCTATGTCACAGCCTCATTCCAAAGCTCCTGTTTAGATCTTGACACGCTCACATACTTATGCCCTGACATATCCCAGAGGACTTCAGGGACTTCACAGCTCCCAGCTTCTTGTAACTGTATTTATCATGGTCACTGCCCCATCCCACTAATGTTTGCTCAGTAGACCAGGCCCCACCATACACCGTGGCTAGCCATCATTTCAACCTTTCATGCAGTCAATACTGACTAACTCTATGCTTGACATCACTCTAGAAACTACAGACAGCACAGGGAAATAAACAGAGACTACTGCTTCACTCACAGCCTGAGACACTCAATGAGGGAGCCAGATCAATGAAAGATAGTAAATACCATGATGGTAACAGAGAAGGAGGTGGGATCATAGTGTTGACCTGAATGAATGTGAAACAGAGTACACAGAAGGGACACTTTCTGCAGGTGACATTTAAGATGGAATGAGGATTGAAAGAAATAGCTGCACAGAGCCTTATGAGAGAGGATTCCAGGAGGTGCTCCTTGGTGAGTGGATCCGTGGGTAATTGAACAGGTGAGAGCCACGGAGAGAAGAGCTGAGAGGGAGGCAAGGCATGTGCTATCTTGCAAGCCAAAGTAAAAGTCACAGTTTTCTGTCTCTGACAAAAACATGAACTTACTACTAAAAAGTTAGTCATTATCTTGACTCACCAGGAAGATGGTCATCATGGAAAGTACTCAATTATACTGTTGCTACCACAGGCAACCTTAAGTGGGTTCATATGAGTTCTAAACAATAAGATCCATAGTAATAAACAGTGTGTATTTGTCTTCAGTTCCTGTTGCAAGGCCCTGGGAAGCCAAGGTGTATATATGTATATATGGAGAAGGAAGACCTGAACTGCATGAACTCATAAAACTTATGATGGCTGCTCTATAATGTATAATCCCAGAAGACAGAATGCAGGAGACAGGACAGCAGGGAGTCTGGGGAAGATGTGAGGGAAGGAAGCAAGTCTTGGGGTATGCTGTATTAAATGATTAGGGATCTTTGGGTGGTACCCATGCTTTGTAGTATAGCCATTCCATCTATAGTTCCTCTTCTGAGATGGAGTGGAAAACAAAGAGCTGGTGGTAAACAATCCAAAAACTCCTTCTCACAGAACTAAATGGAACAGAGCAGCCTTCCAGAAGTCCCAATAGGTATATGACTTGTGAATGTTCACTGCTTCTGAAACACTGGGGTAGATGGTCATGTAGAAAAGATTTGATAGATGCCAAGACACGGATGGCCTAGGGAGTCCATAGGGGCAGGTCAGAATGAGGACAGGGTTAGTGGGTCAGGAAAATTGACATATGTAGCACTGAACAAAGGAACAAATGAATATACACAAAGATGAATAAACAAACCCCATATACTTCATGACAAGGCTCAATTTATCCTCTGTAACTACCCACAACTTCTATAGTTCACAGAAGAATTTTAGAATGAATAATCACCATGGTAGTGATCTAAGAATTAATCTAATTGTTTAATCCCACCCACAGGCCAGTATTGTCATTTATCTCCATATGTACATTTGCATGCTTCCAAATTGAATTCTGTTTTTAGGCATAAAGATTCTACCATGTTCCCTCATCCAAATTTTCTCCAAAATTCCATTCCCAGCCAAGTCCTCAGCTATCTTGACAACTGTATTTCTTGCCCCTGGGCTACTAGAGAACAAAGGTTCTGGGTGTGATACTTAGATGCATTACTAACCTCCTCTATACACCAGTTGCTAGACATTTGTTCTCATTTGCTTCTGTCTTTTAGTCAACCAATTTTCTGTACATAAACAAAAAAATATGGGGATTGCAAACAGAGACATTGATTTCTGCCTCCCTGTCCCTCAGGGTATGAAATTCGATAGATTTTTTTTTAATCAATTAAAAAAAAAAAAAGACAGCAGGTGAGGCAGGCTGACTTGTTGACACTCTGGCTTCCAAATCAAATCCAGAGACGAGGGAAAAAGAAGAAGAAGATAACTCCATAATGAGTTACAAGAAAGTATAAGCGGAAAGGAACCCCCATGGAGTTCAAAGGGACTTGTGTTTAATCAGACAAAAACAATTATTCATAGCCTCAGGAGCCCATGTGGTGTGTAAAGAAGCTGAGCCACAGGATGGATTGGGCATGCAAGCCTGCTTGCATTGTGCTATTTTTCTCTTCCTTTGTTTGCAACTAATGTTCAAAGAAAATCGCAGTACAAGACAGACCCTGAAGCAGGTCAGACCCACTAATTAAGATTGTCATGGAAAGCAGCTCCGTGTGCTGAACACAATTCCAAGAGTTCCATCAAGCAGAGGTATTGAGTAACAACAGAACGCCTTTCTTCCGGGGGCTCCAGGACCTCACTGTTCTGCTCTGCCAATGACTTGCACTTGATAGGGCCTCAAAGCTGCCTCCTTTCCTGGAGGATGGGGAGGCAGAGTTAGCAAGGTAGAGAGAATCCTTTACTTCTGCAAAAGCATTCTCCTCCTGAACCCACTCACAGACAATTCTGTCTGCTTCTTACCTGAAGGTCACATGCATGGCCAAATCCCCATCTCATTAATTATAACTCTTGGCAAGCCATTAAAAATCTCATTTCATTTTACCATTCACCCTCCCTTTTAACTGACTTTCCATAATTATAATTCTATTTTTGATATACTAGCCCTATTAAATTTAATGCCATACAGAGATTTGAGAACTCCTCAAGTAAAGATGAATTCTGCACTGTGTCTACTGAAGACTAAAAGAGAGCTTGCTTGGGACCGTGACATGAGCAAAACTGCTGTGCATTCTATTTTCATACATAGTGGGAGGAAGGTCTGGTTAATTACATATGGTCAGTATAATACAACCCTTGCACGATGACTATAATTAGCAAAAACTGTCTTCACAAACAAAACCAACCAAGCTGATGACTCCAGCCTGCATTTGTTATTTCTTCCCTTAGCAGTTATAAACATTTCTATTTTTGTTCTTTTTAAAGCGTAAACATAACTACAATAAAGATGTTTGGGGTCACGGGGATCCTGACAATATATCTTTACCCTTGCTGGACAATGCTTAGCTTCTCTTCAAATGGTATCCCATTAACAGGATCAGGTGGTAAAAAGAAGTTGGGAAGAACTGTTGGCAAGAAGTAGCTCTTAATCCATCACATTGAGGTGAAAGGCTCCAGGAGAGTGACTTCCTGTGATGATGTGAACAACCTCATCCTTAGGGGACAGACAGAGACTAATGCAATGTGCAGTGCTGTGAAGAGAACATTGCCTTTCAAGCTCACAAATATACACCGCCAACATTACTTGAGCAGATGTTATATGGTATGGTACTGATAATGAGGGTATGAGGGGAAGAAAAGAGTTTATTTAGCTTACATGTCCTGTATAGCACCCATCACTGAAGGAAGTCAGGGCAGGAACTCAAGCTAGAGCTAGAGGTAAAAACTATGGAGGAAGGCTGCTTACTGGCTAGCTTTCCATAAATCACTCAGTTTACCCAGGATGACCTGTCTAGGGATAGCACCACCCACAGTGGGTTGGGCCTTCATCTATTAACCAATCAAGAAAACGTTATACGGACCTATCCACAGTCCAATCTGATGAAGGCAATTCCGCAACTGAGGGTCTTTCTTAGGCTTAGCTTTTTCAAACCTAATTTACTAAGGGATCTCAAATACCCCTGTTCTAGTCCGCCATACAAAGGTAGGGAAAAAGAGATGGCAAATAGGACAAGAGGATTTGGACCTGTTTAGAAGTAGTTCCTTGGGAGTGATTGTAATCTCTGTTTGTCAGGATACCACAAGTCCAGTTCAGTAGTGTCAGGACACCAAACTTGTATGAGCAGTGGTGGCACCATCCAGCAGAAAGAGCCAGGCCTCCCTCTGCTGAATGTGCATGAGTAAGTGGGAGCAACCAGGACTTGTGTGAATGCCAGGAGTTCTCTCAAAGAAATGAAAGTCAGTGAAGATGAGGAGTTGATGCAAAGGACAACTATGCAAGCACCCCATCATTGTCAGACTCTCTTTTTTTTTAAAGTCATATTTCTAATATATTATTTGGTCAGAGAAGATGAGCGTTGCCCTTTCCAGGACTTTCAATGACAATGGCCTGAAGACGTAGATGGTCCTGAACATATTTCAGTGATAGTCTACTAACGTGCAAGCATAGTACTGTTGTAAGAATTCTTTAACATATGCCTCTCCACTGTACTGTCATGATGTTGGGTTAGACCATCTTATTTCTCATCACACACTGAGCACTTAACTGAAACCAGAAATATCTTCCTTGGTGCTGTGGCCCTCTAGCTCCTCACCCCTGCAAAGCTGCCTCAGCATTCTTATGGATGAAACCTCCCCAAACCCTATTCACATGGCTTCTTACACCCAGTACTTCTCATTGTCACCCAGTGTGTGCCTTTGTCCAACTGGATCAAGTTCTTTAAAGCCAGAGAACATGGAGAGATCCCTCTACCCTCCCTCTCCTTTACATAGTATTCTATAATCTATTGTGCAGATTCCTCCTAGGATGGCAGTTGCCACAGATAGACTGTGTACATTTATCTAAATGAGAGAGAGACAGAGAGACAGACAGGCAGAGACAGTCAGTCAGACGGACAGACAGACAGAGAGAGGCAGAGAGACAGACAGAGAAACAGACAGAGAGACTCCCCAATAGACAAGAAGTGCCTAAACCTTGTCTTACTGGCCCTGGAACATAGGGTTCCAGTTAGCTGTTCAGACAATATGTCATTTTCTGTGAAGGAGAGAGAGACTGCCATGTCAAGTGTATCCAATAAATAAAATGACTAACAAGAGCCACAAAACAGGCACCCAATTCAACTGCATTTGCAGAGTATCTGCCAAGCTGTTCGGATGGTTCAATGGTTAAAGAAAGAGCATGGTTCTCTGGCAGAGAACCTGAGTTGGGTACCTAGAATCCAAGCTGATTAGGTCACAACTGCCTGGAGCTCCAGCTGCAGGGAATCCAATGCATCCACTTTCCGAGCCAACATGGCACTCACATCCAAAATCTCCCTGCCACCCCCCCACACACACACACACAGGTAAATCAAATGAAATGTTTAAGGAGTGAGTGACCACTGTCTCATTGTCTACATGAGTGCCCGTTGACTACGTGGAGGACCAGACAGACATTAATCAGGAAGGGCCTGCTGTATGAATGAAGAGACAAAACTGGAAAGTCAGGCAGCAAAGCTTGACTGTTAGAGGAGACAGTTTTCAACTAGACGGTGGAAACTCCTTTCCTGCATTTCACTCATTCATCTGTAACCTAGAAAAAAATGTCTCTTGCCTTAGGCATTGAAGCCTACCAGACCTATGCAAAGAGCAAATCTCTGATTTTTTGTCCTCTTGCAAGTAGTTCAGCCTACAAGCAAACGGGGTGTCCTGGGAACCTAAAAGGTAAGCAGAGGGAGGCTGACACACTTTCTGATGCATGGCTGGAATCTGAAATGACCCAACCCTTCTTCTCCTGAAGGTCTCTGTGTAACATTTAATCTACAAATATTATCCCTCCACTTTTCATCTTGCCCATCCCATTAGAGAATTCAAATTAAACTAGTCACAACTTCTTTTGTCTTCTATATCTCATACCATACTGTTACCTCATGAGGTACTAAAGTATTCACATTAGCAGACCACTTCAAACAGTTGCCTCCTTGAAAATAAAGGGGGAAATGAACCTAGGGAAGTTATATTTTAAGAGCAAAGGGCTAATATAGTTTCAAGATTATCACCATGGAAGCAGAGGACAAAATCATTCTAGAAAAGAGAACTGTGTTGACCTGAAATATTTGTGTTAGGTATCCCTTGGGAGTTTATTTTCTTAAGATTACTATGGTAGGATTTAGCATTTCTGTGAATTGTCTACATTATGGATAATGTAAGCTTATGATAAAGTGTTTGCTGTTTCTCTTTTGTTTGTTTGTTTGCTTTAATTCAAGATAAGAAATAAACTCAACTGTGACATTATCTCTCTCAGGATTGGTCATCGAGCCTTATGTGTATATCGGCGAGATAGCCTAAATGAACCTCGGTTCACCTCAGTGTAGGGACATCTTGTCTCACCCAGGCTGTTGCTCGTTCATCTAAGGGAAGTATCAGGCATGCAAATAGCCCAGGAGTTAACACAGGAAACACCATCCAGAGACATGGAGCTTGCTTGTATTAATGACACAGACAGAATGCATCGGGCAATCTGAAGAAATTTGCCATGGTGTATGCTGATATGCATTCAATATGTTAAGAAGAGGTAAAGGTAGTTTGTCAAGTGCATATGATTAAGGAAATGAAAGCACTCTAGTAAAGAGAAAGTAGGTTAAGGAATAACAAAAACAGATAGTGGGATTCCCCAAGAAAATATATTTTTACTAAGTTCTGTAACTTGCTATAACAAGACAATAGCTTTCAAAGAAACACATCACCTTTGAATCTGTGCTCATGAGGAATATTATTCAGATTATGCTGAAAATAAAAACAACAATGAACATAACAGCAGAAATCACTATACTGAGTCCCTATGGAATCCGGAGTTCAATAATCAAATGGGCCATCTACATGTAAACGTTTTAAACATCTTTATCCATGGAATGAAAAGCCAAGTGGAAGAAGAAATATACACTGTAAACTCTTTCACTATATTTGATAACTTTGTTTACTGGCTTATGATTTGTCTTATGAATGCCAAATGCCCTATGTTCTTTCCTCTGTCAGAGAAAGTAATATGTTTCTTAGCTGTGGATAATTTAACATGTGGCCATTCTTTTCACTTATGTCTGTGAAGAACACTTTGAGGAGTGAAAGTAACACAAGAATCTCATTCATTAAGTCAAATCTTCAAGGTCTAATCTAATCTATCTGCATACTTTTCTCCTTGAAATAAGAGAATGTATGGTTTTGTTTTTAGAGAAGGGGGAGTTATTTAAAATACAATATGGCCTCTCCCTCTCTCAGTATGGAGGCCTGAGTCATTTCTTTTCAAGTGCCATGAGACTTAGGTAAATGATTACAGAAGCATGCTACTCTGCATTTATCTACAGCTTAATCCCTGCTTCTTTATACACTGCATGATGATACCCCTCAGAGTCCCCTTCCAACTCAAAAACTCTGTCCCTGGATCTGTTTTCATCCATTTACATCTGCCACTACCCAGGCTCTGATCACGCTCACTTTACATGTGTATCTTTGCATTTTCAACACTGTTCAGGGCTGACTTAGCATAGTAAGGGTCTGTCACTGATGTCTGGGGACTTACTCACCACGCCATGCACAGCTTCTTAAGCAAATATATAGTCTTTGATTCTGAGCCCATCACCACCCAGTTGTGTCTCCACTAGCCCAGATCCAGGAACTATGGAAGCACTGTCAGGGAGGCAAACACTAGAGGGCGCACTCTAATCCTACAAATGTGGCACTGCTAGTGTGTCCTTCCTTCCAGGAGAAGGGTACTTGTTCTAGTTCCCTGTGGGAATTCACGGAGAAAGCTCAGTGCCCAGTTTCTCTGTGTGTGATAATTTCTACTTCAGTTAGGTACCTCTCCTTTTCCTAGGAAGTCAATAGGCAGTTCTCCTAAACTTCCAATTTATAGCTAGCACAGCAAATTGTGGGTTGGCATCCTAAAGACAGGGATGAATTTGTGCTCTCTGTGGATATCATATTCCCCAAACACGCACACAAATAGACACACATACAAACTCACATGCACACATACAATCACACACATCAATCACAAATATACACACAAATGTATAGGCACACACATACACAGACACATGCATAAACAGATACCTACACTTACATGCAAACATACAATCACAGATATACACAAGCACACACGCACACACAAAACCGCATACATACACACAAATGCACATGTGCGTGCATGCACGCACGCGTGCACACGCGCACGCACATACACACACACACACACACACACACACACACACACACACACACTCTCTCTATGCTGCTGTCATCTCTAAACATGTTTTAAATCTCCAACCAGTAAATTCTTTGAAATTGTGCTTCTCCTAAGGATTCCAGACTCCCTCCTCCTTGATTTATGTCTCCTAGTACTTTCCTTCCCATGCATTTTAGGTAACTCTTTATATGTGTTTTAAGACTCTGACTTAAGAGATCCCCTCAATGTCTTGCTGAACATCCTATATGGGGACTGTCTGTTCTCCCTTCCAATCAGTTTCAGAGTCACTAGTACATTATGCCAAATGTGTAGAGAGAATTAATCTCCATGCTACTCCAATGTTTTCATGTTGATAAATAATATTTTTAAACCTCATGGGAAGAATATATGTTTTTACACCTTACGCCCTTCCTATGTCTGATTCCTTAAAATAGAGCATGAGCTATTAATAACCTCTGCAAACAGTTCAGTCTATCTAAAAGGAAAACTGAGAAACTACAGAGAACACAGGCTCATCGACTCATTCTGATTTTGAGATATAGCCCACACATTTCCCAGTCACTTAAGTATGTTCCAATGCTGGATAAATATAAACTGCTAGATGATCTCTGTGGTGCATAGGTGAAGTTAAATCAGAAATGATTATTCTTTATCCAAGTATCTATAATGCCCAGCCAAGAAATGCCAGGCTGGAAATGATAAAATATCTCATGTGAGCCCCTAGGAATTTCCCTTTAACTGTCTCATCATGTAAGCTTAGTTTTGAATGCAATAAAATTTCTAGTCAATTGAAGGAAAGGTGGTCCAGTAAGTGGCCTACCTTGGGATCCATCTCATGGGAGTAGGGAGCACACTAAGGCCTAACACTATTACTGATGCTATGATGTGCTTACAGATGTGACCCTAGCATGGCTGTCCTCTCAGAGGCCCTACCAGCATCTGACTGAGACAGACCCAGATACTTACATCCAATCATTGGATGTAAGTTGAGGACCCCTATGCTTGAATTAGGGGAAGGATGGAAGAAGCTGAAAGGAAGGGCTACCCCACAGGAAGATCATCAGTCTCAACTAACCCAGAATCCTGGGAGATCCCAGAGACTGAGCCATCAACCAGGCAGCATACACTGATCCTAGGCCCGGAGCATATATATATATATAGCAGAAGACTGCCTGGTCTAGTCTCAGTGGGAGAAGATGTGCCTAATCCTCAAGAGACTTGAGGCCCAAGGGAAGGAGGATGCCTGGTGGTGGGGAGTACCCTCTCAGAAGCCAGGTGGTAGAGAAATGGGATTAAGAACTGTGGAAGGAGGGACCAGAAGGGGAGGCAATGTCTGGAATTTAAATAAATAAAATAATTTTAAAAAAAAAAAAGGGAAAAGAGAAAAGAAAAAAATCCAGTCTAACATTTTTAATTAATGTTTTACTCTATCTGATGAAAGTTCCTGCCCAGTCCACACACACTGAAGGGTTAATGTACAGACAATAAAAAACAAACAGAGCAAGAAGCAGCTGCCATCAGGAACTGATTTGCACATTGCACAGTTAGCGACTATTCCCCAACTCCAGCAGCAGGAAGGCAGGGGTCATGATTCTCAGGCAGGGAAAGAATAAGTCTGAAGCAAGTTGCATGGATGAGGACAGTTCTAGAAAGTCAGAGAGCAGGGTTACTTGAAAAAAAAAAAATCTCCAGAACAAGGAAATGTTTTTAACTTTGCTCAAAGTCATGGAAAGAGTCACTGCTGCATAACGGAATTACACATCCTTAGGGAGATATCTTCCCTTCACTTGGAGTGTGAAATTCTTGGCGATATCAACTGGAGCTTCACAAATGTATGAAGGCAGAGAAAACTGGAGACTGAGAATTACAAAGCAAACCACAGAATACCATCCAACAATATTGCTCCCACCCATTCCCCTCAAGCAACAGCCACATGGCCCTTGCCAAGAGCCACGGTGCTGAGAAGGGTCAGCGGCTCTGTTGCAGCCAAAACTATTTTTGCACTGGGTGGCTGAATCAAAGAAAAACAAAAAAGGCATCTCAGGAGGCTAGAAAAAATGGGGCATATGGAAATAGACAGGGTATAGCAGGATATAGCTAGAGAAAACACTATTTCATTGGCTGCCTTAAAATTGGTTACTAAAAAAACCCTGGGATGTCCACATTTGGCTCCGGAGGAAGGGAAGTCTTAAATAAGGATGGTAATGACAAACACGTGCGACGTTCACTACAGAGTTTCCACTCCTGTTTTCACTGCTGTGTAAGTTAAAATTTTTCATAGCAGGCATCTTTAATAACCAAGCATATAAATTTATTATTTCCATATGTTCTCTTTATTTTCCTTTAAATTCTAAACACTGCCCTCAAGAGCTTCAAGAGCTGAATTAAATCAGAGAAGACAGTGAGCAATTTTGCACAAATACCTTGAGAATAAGAAACTTACATCATATAAAAAATGGTGTGAATACATCTGACCCCTAATACAAACTTATTTTGTACCATTCACCAATCAGGCTTCAAAATGCAGGTAATTTTTTTTTTCACATAGATCTTTCTTGAGAACATCACATAGTCGCAAGGATTATACCAATTGCATTTTAAAGCGTTTCCACTGAGAAATATCTTGCTTTTAACATGTCCCTTGAGGAAAAAACAGCTTAAGAGGTTTCAAATAAATAGCTTATCAACATCAAACGGTATTTAATCAGATCAAAGATGTAGTGTGATTTAAGCTGTAGAAAGGGTAAATTACGTTGTATTGGGTTTAGCGTTGTTTAATTATAATGTACACAGTTTTATATGCCGTGGGTTCTTTAAGAATATGCTTAGCTATATTCCAAGAGTCAAATTCCCATTATCCTGTCCACAAGGCACTGACAATTACTCACAGGTCATTCTTTTCTCCCTAGTTGTTCATGTATAACCATTGGCACTTCCAGTCTCTGTATTCATTCGAACATATAAAGTACAAGAATGGGGAATTACTGCTGTCCCTGTTGATACCTCACATTTAGTTGAGAGTCATCTGCTTGGGCTGCTTTCTGCGCCTGTGTAATAGACTGTCTTGCCAGTCATTTAGTAAAAAAGTGTATACCAAGGAGTCTTCTCAGAAGATACCCTGTGTGAAACAGTACTTTACAGACCCACCAGGGCTCAGATGCAAAAGCCGAGGTGGCTGTGTTCCATGAGGATACAAGACACTCTATGGATATTCAACAAGCAGGAACACCAGAAAATATACAGACCACTACAAGGCTGTGAGACAAGCTGGGAGTTCCCAGAAAGTATCTTCTCTGATAAGAGAAATCAATTTGTTAAACAGGCCTAGTATAAGAGCAATGCCAAAGGCTTCACCTTGAGAAGATCACGTAGAGGGTACTACCAAACATAACAACCAAGATAATGTCGATGCAATATCATAAAGATGAACATTGTACAGTGAAGACCATGCTGTGTAGGGAATGATGAAGGTATTATCAGGTCCCAGAGCCATAACAGGGCTCAATGGAAGCCTGTACTGATCCTGTCCTTATTTAAATGCTTGTATCCTCATAAATTTTCTTAACGTTATTTTTATTCTAAATGGTGCTTAGACTAAGTTGCTGAGTGATTTGGCACACAAAAGGGTGTGCCCAAGGGACTGCCTCCCCTGTTTCACCCAAGCCCCAGGCTTATTGGAGTCAGAAGATACAAAAATAATTTCTCCCATTCCTTCCTATCAGACACTTCCTTCCCACTAACACCTAAGGGCAACCATGCATCCCAGCCCTGGACACTTACAAGTAAATAATCCTGTTTCCAGGGGAAGGTCTGGCATGTGTTCTCATTTCAGAATTGAACTAGATGACTGAAGACATGGGCAATGCCTAACACCTCCTGATGGCTGGCTCCAAATGCTTCCAGCAGCCATCGAAAGTTGAAACGACAATAAGAAGCAGGGGTCAATTCCATGTGGGCTCCTGAACAAATTACAGAGCTTGAGACCTCAATGGCACTGTTGAGATTAGGATCTAAGCACAGACCGTCTGCCTTTCATCCAGTTAGGGGTCCATCCCTATGTGTGTGATTGAGATTGCTGTCAAATCAATTAATTGCATGTGGACCACAGCCAATAATAGCTTAGAAGCCAAAGGACATTCAGGCCACAGTTTCCTAAACCTTAGTGCATTAATGAATTAAAATGTCTTTTAGTATTTCACTACTGTATTGTTTGAGGCTAGATAACAAAAAAGATGTACTAACTTTAGAGAAGAGTACAAATCTCTTGGTATTAATTACTTTGAAAATGCAACAAATGAAAGGTCAAAGAATCTTTCATATATAAAACCTTAATTCCCTACTAAAAATTTGTGATAGACATGCCAGCATCAACAATGTTTAATATATTGTCAACTGATATCTCATTTTATAATACAAAATTTTACTATGTTAGTAGTTTAAGAGCAAAAGGTGAGCAAACAAGTTTTTCATAATTTCCCACAATGTATGGATCACAATGCACAGAATGGATTCTGCCCCTTTAAGTCTTATTTATCTACTGTAAACTCATCTCTAAGGCTGGGGAGCTTTATGACTTCAGTGCACAGCACCTGAACATACTTTCTTAAACTCTCACATTTTAGATGCTAGTGATAATGATTTAAATTGATTTTCTGTTAATGCTTGATATCACATTCAGAGCATTGATTTCCTTATGTTTACTCTGTACCTTGAAATTATGAGAAGCTCATTTGCTTCAAAAGGTTTTTGAAAAACATCAATTAGGATATTCTATACAGGAAATCTTTTTAAACAAATCTTAGCTTTAATGCTTCCTTCCAAATTTAATGTCACTTACTGAATTTCTAGTCTGTACTGTGTTTGACAGTGACAGAAAGCACTAACACTGAAGAGGAGCCTCCTCTGTGGGGAAAGCCGTCACTCCTCCACCTTGTGCATCAGGCTAGATTCTGAGAATCTTACAAGTGCCTTTCCAGCTGTCAAAGCAACATCTCCATCCCCCGGTTTTACGATATATGTACTGAGAATTTTATGGTTTCTATTGACTGAGATGAATTTATTATAATTTTAGTTAAATAAGGTTTTAATTGCATTGATTTGTTTCTCAAATATAAACCTTTGAAATGCTTCCCGTCCTGCACTGACAGAATGAAGCCAACTTGGGCAGGTGTATCATCCATTTCACAGATAACTAGGTTCGGTTGTTTAAGTGGGAGTAAGGCTTTCTGTGCCTATGTTGATGGGAGATTTGGGTCTGTGGTTTTACATCTTGGGCTAACTTCTCTGGCTTTAATATCAAGACAACACCAGGTGCTTATGATGGTTAGAAGGTATTTTTTACCCTTTCTGCTCTCCTGAAGATCTTATAGAATTGATGGTTTTTCTTTACAAATTTCCAGTAAAATCCACAATGTAAGTGATGTGAGTTTGAAGTTACATTAGTGGTGTGTGTGTGTGTGTGTGTGTGTGTGTGTGTGTGTGTGTGGTATTAAAGCTGACCCCAAGACTTTACACAAGCTAGGAAAGTGCTGTATCATTTACTTACAACCTACACCGTTTTTATTGTTCACTTTTGGAGAATTGATGAGTTTTTTTCTTAAGTTTCTAATAAAATCCATAAGGTAAGTCATGTGAGTTTGAAGTTACATCAGTGATTTCTGTAGTATTAAAGTTAAACCCGGGGTTTTACACATGCTAGGAAGATACCCTATCATATAGTTATAGACTGTGCCCCATGTTTCCTGTTCATATGGAGACATAGCATCCTGTACAAAGGGCTTAAACTTAGCAAAGGGCTTAAATTTGAAATCCTCCTGCTTCAACCTCTTAATATCTTGTCCAAAAATTCTGAGCTATCAATTTAATTTTTATTTACTAAATCTAGAGTTAGGATCACTATGTTGTATAGGATGAACTCAAAGCCTTGGGTAAAAGTGATCCTGTTGCATTACCCACGGCCCCCCAGTAGTGAGACTAAAGGTGTCAGTGAAACTGATATCTTACAAAGAACTTTCCAGTTTTGCCTAAGCTGTTAAATTGTGGAGTGCCAGGTTTTGCTTATTGCTTTCTGCCCATTAGAGCTCTAATTTGGTGATTCCTTCTGCATTCCCAATGTTCAATATCATGTCACTTCTATTTTTTCTCATCAATTTGGCAAAAAAAAAAAAAATGTTGATTTTTCTAGTTTTATCCAAAAAGAAAGGTTTAAAGTTCCTATAGCCTTTTTTTCCCTTTTACTATATTTATAGTTTACTCCCAAGTTTGGAGTGTATGTTTGTGTTTGGTGAATAGATATAGATATAGATTAGATATAGATATAGATATAAATAGATATAAATGATACAGATTCAGACACAGACACACACAGACACAGGTACAGTACAGACACACAGAGACACAGACAGACACAGACACAGCACAGCACAGACACAGATACAGATAGATATAGATAGAGATTAAATATAGAGATAGATAGATAGATATAGATGATACAGATACAGATACAGAGATAGATATAGATAGATATAGAAGGAGGTCAGAGGACAGGCTCAGGTGTCAGTCCTTTCCCACCACCATGTTGGCTAAAGGGTGTCTCTTTACTCAAAACAATGTTGTCATTGCCTTATGGTCCAGCATAAGACCAGCATGAGAACTTCAGGGAGTCCTTTGTTTCTGTCACCAGGCCCATATTAGGAGTGCTGGGAATACAGCTTTGAGTTGCCATGACCTGCTTTACGCAGGTTCTGGGATTTGAACTCAGGTCTTCACATAAGTATGACAAGCTCTGTGCCATCTGAGTCAGCTCTCTAGCCCCTCTTTTATTCACAACAGTGATTTTTTAATTTCTTCAGTTTACATAAGCTTAACTTGCCTTTTAAAACATCTCCCTACACACGCCTAAAACCACTAATAGAAGCAACAAGTACTGATGTTACAGACCACAGACTGAAATAAATAATGTTCCTATCACTATTTGGAAGGGAATAATTCAAATTTCCCCCTGAGATTGTTCTGACCTGTTGGTTATTTAGAACCACATGGGTTAACTCTGTTGTTGACTTTTAGATTGACTCTAATGAGATTGCTTCAATCCATCTATAGCATGGAAAACCAAGTGATCCTTTGAAATATCAAAAATTAATTACATTATTACATGACCCACAATCGTCCACACAGTATCAATCTCTCCAAAATAAAAACCAAAGTAATTAATGATCCCAGTAGACCTCGAACTTATAAGCCTATCTCTGCTAGCATTTTCTAGAAGCTGCTTCAGATGCGAACTGTGGAGTCTGGGATCAGCCTGCAGCTCGAAGCACACAGGCTGTGCCCCTTTCACCTCCTCAGCTTCTGTTGGTGCCCTACACCACTCACAAATCTTAACAGGAACTCTGAAGGTAAGGAGCCTGAGCCTTGTGTCTAACACCCTACCAGCATCTAGAGCAGGACAAAAAACAGTGGCAAAACAATGTGCCATGTATTGTAGAAAGAAGAAATGAAAAGAGGTTTGCCCCAAGGTTTCTAACATAAACAAATGGTAAATGTTTAAGGAGAGGAAACTGTCAGTCACACACTACATATTTTTGCATTTCACACAGTAAACAAATGCGTGCAATAACTTCCTGCTGGTAATAAAGAATGGATAAACAGAAGAAAAGATCAAATGGGGGCTGAGAGGCAAAGGGAGGCTTTCTGATACACCTAGTTACCATGGCAACATGCTCAAACCCCTCCCTTTAAGGACATCACTGCTTTGCAGTCTTTCTCAGTTCCACAAGAGAGCCCTCTTAATATCAGCCTATTATTGGCTGTCTCTCTAATAGAGCAGAAAGTCAGTATGGACCAGGATTTATCTTTACTTTGCTGACTGGGGTAACCCTAGTGGCTAAAACAATTTCCAGCACATAACATAAACTCACTAACTATTGATTGAATTATTAATGAAATGGACCTCTACTTTTATCTTCAAACAAGCAGAAGTTTAAATGCTCCCTGTGCTAAAACCAGAGCATTGAGTGGAACAAAAATCAAAACTACCAACAAGAATGATAATCGTTAATCACTGTCTGATGGCCACCAGGAGCAGTCGGCCAGGCCACTCTGGGCATCAGGGTCTTGCTTCATTGATTTTACTTAATAGGCTTGGTAGTCTATCTAACATGCTGTCCAGACGTACTTCCAAGGTGGGAACGGTCAAATATCACACAAATCGTTGTTGAGCCTGAGATAGGAGGAACCCATCCACTTGGCTCCTGAGCACACAGTGCCATTATGAATGTCATTATCAGATAAGAATCGCCCTTGTTTATGAGTCGAATAATTCCTAGCCTGGAAGAGGGATCTGACATTAGAAAAGAGAAGCTGAATGTTTCCAAAACAAAAGAGTCTCCCTCGTGGTTCTCGTTCATTCCACATGGAGAGAGACTGAGGGAAATAGAAAATAAAAGTATTGATGGCATTAGAAACCCTGCCAGTAATATTTAGCAAGTAGCTAGCCCTTTACTCGTCCCCATGGTAACAGACATGTCATTCCTCTCATACACACAGTAGAGTAAAGCTTTGCCTCTCAAGTTAACCGTGGCTGCTGCTTTTGCTCAGCTATTATGAGAAGAAACATGACAGGATTCAAGAAAGTACTACCTAATGAAAACTTACTCTTCATTATCCCGGGTTCTTCCCTCCCACAGAATGGAAAGGCTGTTTTTAATTCTTTGTATAAGAAACAAACAGACTGTGCACTTAATGCTTAGAAAGACCATAATATGCTTAAAGATAAAACACAATGATGTGTCCAAGTCAAAGGAAGTTGTTTAAAATTGGAATCCTGTTGATAGCATTATAAAATCGTCATCCTGGTACAAGTTTGACAGACTTCGCTTATAAAGCAGTCTACTAGATGTCATAAAATAATCTTACATTTCTCGAAGTGATAGGAAATAACCAAATATCCTTTAAAATGTGTCTGAAGACCAAATATAGAAGCAGGGGTTATAAAATGTGAAGTAACATAAAAATTATCAGTATTTTCAAAACTACAGGAAGAACAAACAAAATTTTCATCCAAGGCCTCCATGCCTTCATGGTCTGACTCGTGCTAAGGCTGAGGAGATAGATAATGGCTGACATTCCATTTTTGCAGACAGAACACTGGTAACATATTCTGAAATCAGAAGTGCTTTCCAAATACTGTGGCTTAACCAGTGGGCACTACAGTTCTCATACCTTAGTGGCTTCATTTGCAAAGCTCTTTGCACATTCTGACCTTGTGAGTTTGATGTCTTATCACACGAGGCTTTGAGTACCACACATGGCCACAAAGGACAATTTATTCCTGGAATGAAGGGCTTCTTAAAGATCCTTTGTGGTTGTGTCCCCATAAGTAAACACCTATGTCCAGTACTGACATCAGAAAATAAACTTGGTTTATGAAAACCTAAATTTCTACAGAGGAAAAAAAATTTCATTTAGGACCACTGTCAACTCTAAGCACATTCTTGTTATACTTTAATTCACTTCAAACAAAACTGCTATGTTACATATTTGGTGTGCTTGAATTTTTCCTATGCAGCACAAGATTATTTTAAACCTTCAATTCTCCTGCATCAAACTCCTAAGTTGCAAGAAAATGCAAGCATAAATCACCATTCCCAAATATATACAAATATTAAAAGTGTTAAAATAAATTACTGTGATGCATTTTAACTTAATAAAATCCCTAAAACCTCCTCCTAGAGAACAGCGTACCATCATGTGCCCAGGCGCACACTTACAAGGCCCTCTGGTAGGGCATGAGACAGAACCGAGATGACTACTGTAAGAAACCTCACCACTGGCCGATCAATTCTAGGGGTATGAAAATTGTATAACATTGCAGGGATTCTCAAAGTCATCTGTGTCAGCCCTTCTCCTGCAAACAAAATCACTGGATTCTATAAGGAAGGCTAGAACTAGCCAAGACTTGACTCCATATGATAAAGGTAAGACTCCAGTCATGTTTGTTTTGGTATTTTTCATGTTATTTGTTGTTATTGTTGCTGGTGTCGTTATTTGTTTTTATTTTTAATTTTGTTTTTGAAATAAACAAAGAATATAAATTTGGGTGGCTAGGGAATTCTTGGAGAAGTTGTGGAAGGGTTAATAAGATCAATATATATACATATATATACATGTATATATATACATGTACATAAATACATATATACATGTATATATATGTATTTACATATACGTATGCATATGTATAGTAAATACTCCAGCCACCCAAATGCCAGAAGGGAAAAAGTGTTGTTGGGAGTTGTGTGACATGCACAGAACCATGGGATATTCAATAAGTCATAAAAAATAGAGCCAAAAAAAGTGTGGAGCCAAGAAGCCAGGAAACAAACATGAAACCATGGAAGCTCAGGGGCATGGACTCATGAAAACATGGAGCCAGGAATACACATGGAATCCAGAGAGCGGGGGAACATATATGTACCCGAGGGACAAATGTGAAAATTAGGGAACACGCATATATCCAGGGACACACATGGAGCCAGAAATTGTGCACAGAACCAAGGGATGCATATGGAGTCAGGGGAAAAACATGGACCTGGGGATACAGATGAAGCCAAATAATGCTCATAGACCATAAAAGGACATACAGGGAGCCTGGGGATATGAATGGAACCGGGGAACTGGGGAACATACATGAAGTCAGGGGAGACAGAAGGACTCATACACAGAGCTTAGAAACCTACATGGACTTCTGAGACACACATGGAGCTGGGAGACATGCTTGAAGCCCAGCACAAAACAGTTCTTGTCACATCTGTCACCCACACTCCTTTTTGCTAATAGTGTAAAGTTTAACGTGGGAGATAGCTGATGCTGACTAGTTTAGATTTTCTCAAGCCATAACAGTAAGAGAGAGATGGAGGGCAGCCAGTACCAGCAGGGACACAGTCGCTGGGGATGTCAAGAGAAGAGTGGGAGGGGTGGAAAAGTGGGCAGACATGGCAGTTAATGGGGGCAACAGGAACAGGACCTCAGCATCCTGGTGAGAAGTAGAAAGTAGCTCTCAGGTGAGGAGGGTCTGAATTCTCCCCATCACCAAGCACGAAGGGCCAGTACACTAAAGACATGCTCACTACTTTTCTTGTCTGACAAAACAGTGCTTATGTATAAACATATGTGCAAATATGATGAAATAATTACATGATTCAAAAGAAAAGTACAGGATTCATGAAAAGCCCTTGTCCATACTGTGGTATAGGAATCAAAGTCCAAGTTTAAAATGATTTGACTACTTAGGGTCCCATGTGCAGATAAGGTATCACTCCTGGCCTAGTAATCACCATGGCTGGAAAAGACAATTCCCCTTATTTTCCTTCTCAAGCTCTTGGGGCAAGGTATTACTAATCCTCTCTCAAGCATCCATAAGCTTTTCCATAAATTCTGAAATAATTCTTAGGCCAATCAATAAACTTGTAGGTAGTAGGACCTTCTACAAGATCACCAATGAGTTAAAAATAAAGATCGCTGGGCCCTGAGAGTTGAAATCAATAATGCCCTGCCTGCTTTTGAAGACAGAAGCAATCTTAGGCATTAATACTAAATGCTTCCAACAAAGACCCTGATGAAATGGCCCAAGTCGGTGGTGATTTTAAAGCCTGAGGCTTTGCGGAGCATGGACAGATTCACTCATCAGGGCTCTTTCTTTCTGCATAATGGTAAAGCACTTGCTGTAAGTCCGTTTCAATCAGTGGAACGCACTTTCTACATAGGCAGCATGCTGGGTAAACTTTAATCAATAAACAAACAGAAACAGAATAAGGTACAATTGCCTCAAGTAGACTTGAAACATTTAAGGTTAATTCCAGTGATGGTTATGGGACTCAGTGAGCACACTAAGAAATAAGCTTCATGAAGGGCCACTCTAATTCCTCATTTATTAGAACAGACGTTTAGGGAAAGGACAGACACATGGGTGGGAAGGGAATGTTGGCAATGGGTCAGGGTATTTTAGTGGCCGTGGCACATTCAATGATAAATCTTCCAGAGCATGCAGCCAAGGTGGCAGCCTTCATACACAACAAGCTGCCAGAGCATGTGAAACAAAGCACTCAGTGAGAATGGAGAAGCCCACAGTGGCAAGTACTTCACTGGGGCTGGGGAGCAAGACTGCCAGAATCCTCAGCCCAGCCAGGTAGGTCCAATCAAGACACTGACAAAATGTACCAGATGACATTAAGGTGTTGCTGTGGCATACAATTTACTTCACTCACGACCTCTCATATAGAATATTACCAAAGCGTAACACTAAACCATGATATTTAAAAGCATGTGAAAATCAAGATTTTAAGTAAGACTATCCAATTCCTTCACCCTTGTCAGCATTTTGGGACAATTTCTCAAACATTCAAACACAGTTGATTCTATGTTACAAAAAAAAAAAAAAAAAACAGTGTTCTTGTGATAAAGTGCTTACCAGCTCCAACATGAGCTACTCTGGGGCCTCCTAACATCCACAGGAAATCTTTTGTATGTTTTATCTACAGTCTTATCTTTTTTCAGAGTGCCGCTTCCTTCCGAGAGCCCCCAGTCTCTTGGGCATCACCTGTCTACTCCCCAGGAACTCCTACTCCACGTCAACCCACTCTCTGTCCTGCATCCTGGGTGCCTGACCCCGTCCTGTCAGTCTAGCTCACTGGAGGTGGAATCTGCTTCCTACCTCTCACCTGTTCTCAGGACCTCCCCCACTCCTATAGCACAGTAGTCCCACTGATTCTCTCCCCCTCTCCTTTCTTTCTTTAGCCTCTTCCTTCACCTGGCTTCGTCCCATCTTCACTAGGGTTTATTCAATAATGCTCTTTTCAAAGCTATTTCCTGTCTTCCTGCCCCTGCACAACTAACATTTTTGTCTCCTTGGATCCACACATTTATCTTTACATAAAATGTGTTTTACTTTCTCCCCCTACACAGCCCCGGTTAAGCAGCATGATACAGTCTGTGCTGGGTCTACACACAAAAAAGACATCTCCTTAAGTCTTAAACAAAGACACCTATGGATGTGACACAGTTTGAAAAATTGCTTTTCCAGATGAACTGAGACCAGGTGATACTGGATGTGAGTTAGCCCTAATACACAGTGGCATGGTACAACAACAGAAGACAGAAAGACACAGAGGGAAATTGTAGAGAGCGTGTGTTCTAAGCCTAGGAGACTGCTCAATGCAACCAAGGCAGTCCACAGTCTGCTGCTGACCACAAGAAACAAATATTCTCTAGAGTCATCAGAGAGAGCACAGCCTCACTCACATCATCATAGGAGACTGCCGGCTAGCACATTGTGAGAGAGGACTTCAAGAAATTACCCAGTTGGCGGTAGTTTTGCACTAGCCCTGGGAAAGCAATGCCCAGTACTGGGAGAACTGCTGGATTGGATATCAACTGTCCAGATTTTCAAATGAAAAACTCTCAATGTTAAAAGAAAAGGCCCATGTAACCCAGGACAAGATGACTCCTCTGGCTGGGTTCTGGCCCATACTAAACTTGAATACTGCAATATAAGCCTTTCATGGCCAACTCCATTTTTAAAGAATCCCTCAGTGAGGTTTGAAGTTGCTCTCAGCTAGATTATTCCTTCTGGGGCTCAAGGGACTGTAGGCTTTTCAGTCTGCAGGTCTGCTTCCCTTGTTGACCATATTTGGAGTGAAGATCCAAGATCTTAGCTATCAACAGGGCTTTCTCATCACTTGGGTCATCCATACATTACATCATCAACCATAGCTCTCTTCAATTTCTGGGCCCATCCCCACGTCTGCTTTCCTGTATTTGTTACCAGTCAGACCTCAGTTTCTCCTTCTTACTGCCTTTGATCACAGCAGCAGCCCCAGAATGGGCTTGCCTTCCTCCTAGCAGAGGTTGATCTTCAGACATCCCCTTGCCATTCACATCTAAGCTTTCCCTATCTAGGATAATCTTACCCTCTTCATCTCATTCCTTTTCACCTAGATATGGATGCTGTGAATCACTCTGTGCTGTGCATTTCCCAGGACTTATGGTTCCCCATTTCAGCACCGCTTAGTGCTGCTGATTTCCTTTCTCTAGATTGTCTGTCCCTTCACAGGATTCATAAACTTCTGCTGGCAGCTATTTGGGACTCAGCTCTGCCATGAGTGGTTCCCAGAAACCTTCCATAAATGGTGCTGGGCCTGTGGTTATCTTACTCCCATGGTCCTTTCCTGGGTTCTGTGTACATGACAAAGACACCTAAGAAAATGTGAGGTGGTTCTCAGAGACAGGCCTTTATGGAAACAAGATTTAGCACAGGTATAGATGTTGTTGGTAACAGGCAATCATTATATGTTTATTATATGTTCTCCCAAAAACTAAAAATAGGCAACTTAAGAGGTGGAGAACATGTAGAAAAATGCAAATCGATCCATTCCTTTCTCCTTGTACAAAGCTCAAGTCCAAGTGGATC
>NW_022196914.1:27920944-28039130 GCF_008632895.1 Mastomys coucha | reverse complement strand
TTTGTTTTTTGGAGGGGAAACTGGGAATGGAGAAATTTACATGTAAATAAAGAAAATATCAAAAATAATAAAATAAAATAAAATAAAACCAAACAAACAAACAAATAAAGAACTCAGCAGTGGAGTGCTTGCCTGGCACTGGGAGAAAAGATAATTTGCAATTCTCTGAGATGCCGTTTATGAAGTGTGAGGTGGACTCAGATCCCAAGCCCTGACAGAATACTCTGCCGGTCAGGCTGCTGAGAGCAGATCCTCAGACAAATGCTACCTTCGTCAGACATGATATGAACACTGCAGCCAAGCCACCCAGGAATTTTCACCCTTTAACCTAGAATCCCCGGTCCTTGAAATATTGTCCAGTGCATCCCTCTGTGAATTGTTGATAGGAATGGAGTACATCATAGCAGAGAGATGTACCACAAGAAGAACACTTGTGTAACTGTGTTTATCCTAGTATTGGGGCTTACTACAGACTGTCAAGTTGAATGTACCTTTTACAAAAGATTACCACCTTTGATTATGTTTGTGTGTATAAGAAAGTGTGCATCTCTGAGGTATGAAAGAGTAAAACCCATGAAATATATAAGTAAAGATTTATGTAAATACAGAAAATGGATAGAAAAGATAGATTCCTATGAACATCACTCATTTCACTGATTTTAATTTGATTCTCTGAAAATCAAAATCTAAGGACCAGAATAAACTGAATTAGGGGTTGCTGGTGTAACTATACAGAATGAAACAGCTTTCCAGGACTTTAATGTGGTAATTTGGATTTAATTTCTCAGTGAAGTACATACACTGAAAACCAAAGAAAAAAGTCTTCAAGGGTTCCAATGACTACTAGGAAATAGTTTGCATACAGCTGCTACTCTGGAAATGACTAAGCGGTAGAGAAAATGCTGTAACATTTTACAGTAGTGGGCACACACTGTAATGATGAAGTGGTGGGCACTCACTGTATAAAAAGAAAGGAAATGAGTGTTGTGCTGCAGAGGCACAAAGACTCTGTCCATGAGAAAAAGAAACAGAGGGCAAGGTGCTAGAGCTTCATACTTGCAAGCCTAAAGATGGTCTGGACTCATTAGGAGTTCATATGATTTATTTTCATTCATGTTTTCCTTAAGGCTCTTCTAAAGAGTCTTAAGTGCTAGGGCTCCAAGCAGGGGTAGGACAATTCCCAGACCTATGTGGGGAAGGAGGTTAAAGAATAGGAGTATCTTTGATCCAAGAGAATGGAAGTTATCACGGAGCTCAGATCCAACCTCATGATGCTCTCCTGGGTTGAAAAGGCAACATTCTAACATCCCCAGGGCAAAAAAAATAGCAATGAATTAAAATCTATTAATTATATGAAAACTCATGTGTTGATATGAAACTGATCAATAGAGTAAGAAAAACAACAGGAAACGTAACTTCTCAGATCTCCTGTAATGACAAATGGAGGAACATCTAGATATCAGGAGACCCAGTTACCAGAGTACAAAGAAAATATAGCAAAGGCTGCAGTGTGGGAAGCCAGGGCCATGCCTTTCCTGTGCCAGATGTGCTGCGGAGGGTGTTCAAAGAGCAGGGGAAGGACAACTGTTTCATATAGAAGTTTCTAACTATTAGATGAAGAAAAGATGCTAAAACTGGAATGGCTCCAGGATGCTTCCACTAGCCAGTGGTTATGAATAACTGCCAGCTGCCCAGAGGACACTCTCTGTCTCACAGGAAGAGTTGACAGGCACAGAGACATCAAAAAGATGCCAGTGTGACTCCCATCAGGGCTCATGTCACTTCAGAATTACAGGGACTGGGGGCATACTTGAAAAATCTAAAACGGGATAAGCAGAAGCCAAATTGGGTAAGAAATTCCATTTCTTTAAAAGAAATTTTTTTCATGGGAAATGAAAAAATGTAGTAAAAAATTTAAAGACATTTAAGAACTACCTAAGGAAACTCTACTTTTTGCACTTCAGGTAGATCTTTGTTTGACCCAACAGAATTCATGACTTTGTCATGAGACCATGCACGTCATAGTTTTAGGAAATTTTTCATTTGGGAGGTCTTCTTTGTCTGGTATACTAATAATATCATAAAGTTCCTTTCATTAGTAACTACAGATGGAATTATATGATATGAATTTGCATCAAAATAATTTGACAGGTGTGGGGCAAATCATGGATAGGGTTTTAAATAAGAAAAAAATAGAATGTAAATTTATAATTGTGGGGCTTAGATTATTAATTCTACTTCATATCTATATATGAAATCTGTGATACAAAGTTTTAAAACTAATGAAAAATTATTGGAAGGAGTTAATAAAATGCAGTGTCTGATTTGGGCTGACAGTAGCAGAGGGCTGAGTGCAGGGACATAGTTTTTGTTTAGTTGTTTTTCCCACTGTGAAAGGTTCAAGTGTCCAGGCCATGAAGACCTTCCATAACTTGTGGGAGATAATAGAAGAGAGAAGGTACAATCAACTCTCTAACACTACCGCAATGAAAACACACTTCACACATGATAGATTCCACTGCATTAGGACACTGGATAAGGACGAAGGGGATCTTCAAGACAAGACCCTGGCTTCACCAGGAAATGCCAAAGAGGAATTCTTTTCTTTCATGTCTTAATAATGTTTACTGCAGCACTGATGTCTGGGTTTCAGCCACTGACCTGAATGGCTGGAAGGCCTACAGCACCTAAATGAAGACAGGACAAAAACCTTCATAGAAATCCAGTCGGGGATCTTCCACAAGGAACTACTCCTTCTACACATAAAAGTCCTACATTTCATCTTCATTCAAAGCAATTACCAGGTGAAGTCAAAGAAAAAAAGCAATATCCATGGGATATCACATTATACATGGGATTTGAATTTAAGCTATGGTTTTGTAATCAATAGAACCTACTCCTTACCTTTGTAAGAGACGACGGGGTGCTCAGCTCTCTGGCACTTGGCAGGGTCCTGGGTCTCAGGCCGAGCAAGTCTCCACACTCCCAGGCTTGAGAACAGCCATGCAATGATGCAGGCTCCCTTCATGGTGAGCAAGGGCTCTCTGACTCTGGGAACGTGTCTTCTACGAAGCTCACCTTCTCCTCATGTGTGAAAAGTACCTACAACATACAAGAGAATGAATATGAGTTCATGTTTTGTTTCCTGGTGGATAGTGTTTTGGAAAAGTCCTACTACTAACTTTGAACTTTGTAATTTGTGAAGACATGTGATGTTAGAAAACACAAACACACCTTGATACTAGGTGATGCTTCAGCTCGCTCTGTCTCTCTCTCTCTCTCTCTCCCTCTCTCTCTCTCTCTCTCTCTCCCTCTCTCTCTCTCTCTCTCTCTCTCTGTGTGTGTGTGTGTGTGTGTGTATGTGTGTGTGTGTATATCTGTCTGTCTTTCTGTCTGTCTGTCTGTGGGAGGGGTAGGGGTTTGTGTGCTGTGTAGGTATGTGTATGCATATAAGGCTATGTGGGTATAAGGTGTAGGGGTATATGGGTGAGTGTATGTGTATAGTATACATGTATTGTGTGCATTTGTGCTGTTGTGTATGGATGTGTGCATATGGGTATAGATATGTGTGTGTTGATGTGTGTGTTTATTGGTATGTGTCTATTGCTCTCTCTTTCTCTCTCTCTTTCTCTCTCTCTTTCTCTCTCTCTGTGTGTGTGTATGTGTGTGTGTGTAGTGGGCAAGTATGAGTATGTATATATATTAGATTTTGTGTGTATGGTGTGGAAGTATGTGTACTGGTATGTGTATGTATGGGAGGGAATGGGTGTGGGTGTATGTGTAAGTTGGAAACTCTGCTAATTAAAGTTAAAGTCCACTAGGACCAGATAGCCTCTGGGCTCAGTGCAATTTGGGAGACTCCCTTCATTGGGAAGGTTTCTCCTTTGTTGACCTTGTCTAGGTAATTCTAACCCCCACACATATGCCTCTACCTGAGGAATGTCAGGTAGCCTCAATTAGATTACTGGATCAATCTTCTTTCTCCTGATAAGTACCAGTTCAACTAGCACCTGAGATTCCTGAAATGTTTCTCCATTCTAATGAGGCATTCCAAGTAGCCTAAGCCCTGAGGCAATAACTTTTGTTCATCCTGGATGTCTCTGTCTTCAGTCCCCCCAGACATTATAAACCTTGAATCACCCTAAGCAAAATTGATCCTACTAATTGCTCATCTAGGTGTGGTCATTCACAGAACTTACTCAGGGCTTTTAAACTCTGCCCCCACCTTACTGTTTCTACTCCCACTGCCTATGTGGATTGCATCAGCTGACAATCTATGAGAGTAGAGAGACCCACAGGTGTGTATGTATATAGTTTAAATTTTATGTATATGGGTTTGTTGTGTGTTTATTAGTATTGCATGTGTGTATGTGTTAAAATATATGTGTGTATGGGCATCCAGGGGTATACTGGTTGGTTTTGTGTGTCAACTTGACACAAACTTGAGTTATCACAGAGAAAGGAGCCTCTCTTGAGAAAATGCCTCCATGAGATTCAGCTGTAAGGCATTTTCTCAATTAGTGATCAAGGGGGAGGGCCCATTGTGGGTGGTACCATCCCTGGGCTGGTAGTCTTGGATTCTATAAGAAAGCAAGCTGAGCAAGCCAGGGGAAGCAATCCAGTAAGCAGCATCCCTCCATGGTTTCTGCATCATCTCCTGCCTCCAAGTTCCAACTCAGTGTGAGTTCCAGTCCTGACTTCCTTTGGTGATGAACAGCAATGTGGAAAGTGTAAGCTGAATAAACCCTTTCCTCCCCAACTTGCTTCTTGATCATGATATTTTGTGCAGGAATAGAAATCCTGACTAAGACAGGGTGTGTATGGGTATGTTTCAGTAAATAAACTAAATCTGAGAGAATTCAAGTTTAAGCCCTCCTAGGTCACACCCTTCTTAAGTAATGGTGATTAATCGCTATGCTCCTTATTGGGGCTTTCCTGCTAAGTCTGTCTTGGCCTGCTTATGAAAATAGAGTCAACATGTACTAACTCAGTCATTCTTCATCATCCATAAAACCCTATTTAATAAGGCTAGAGTCTTTGCCTTTTACCAATAATCTGATAAATGTTATGGCTCACAATTCTTTTTTTTAATTAGATATTTTATTTATATTTTGAATGTTATCCCCTTTCCTGGTTTCTCTTCCCCCACCCCCTGTTCACCAACACAATTCTTATTAATTGTTCCAATGACATTATTAATTTATAGATTATATATCTGCAAAACCTATGGCCAAGTATGCTTCAAACAGAACATAAATTGAGAAACTACCAGGTAGAATAACAGAATGTGGCTAGACGCTAGGACACTTTCAAGACTATGAACAAAACATGCTCTAAAATAAGGCAGGTTTATACAAATAACTATAACCCAAGCTCTTAACTTTAAAAGAAGTGAGAGAGCCTTGGGAGTACAGGGAGAATGCCCCTGCCACTTAGAGGGACCAAGGATAGACTCACATAGGAGCCAGATTTGATGTTAATATTGAATTATAGAAAGGATTTCAAGAGACAGGGATTTCTGAAAGGTTGTTCCATATCAAGGGGACATGTGGGTAAGCAGGTAGAAGGTGGCCATAAGCACACTCTAGAGTGCTTTGTTGTACTTGGTACAGAAACCAGGCAATGCAAAGACAGCAGAGGAAGAGCATAGAGTATAGCTTATGGTATGGAAAGTAAATGTGGTTAGGTGTGAGGTCTTAACTGTTAGGCCATGAAGCAGTCTGGACAGGGAATTGTAGGCAGAACAACAGAAGGGTGAATAGGTTGATTTAAATTTACAATTGTTCAAAAAGTATATAAAGAAAAAAAAACTGTGGCTTTAGATTTTGTCAATAATGATCAAAAAGCAGAGGCAAACAGTAGCTAAGAGTATGGCTGGTCAAAATGGCTACAGATGCCAACTTGCCTACACCCCATCAGGACAAGGGGCCTCTACCCTGTGAGTCTGAGCTGCTCTGTAGCACCCTGTTAAGCAAGCCATATAACAGAAGTCACAAAGTCTAACTACCAAGCCAGGCCCTACAAAATGATAACCACTTCCTGCCTTCCAATACACACCCTTGGAAAACAGAGGAATCAGTCCAAAAGTCAATTTCTCTGTGCTTGTCTCAAGAGAGACCAAGTAGGTGGTTTGAGGGTTAGAACCCATAAAATCCAGCTTGTCAGCCACCATTGCTGAAATTAAACCTGGAACACACTGAGGGTCTTCAGCATGTGTCACAAGCCCAGAAAAATATCCCAGCTGAACCCATTCCAAATCCCTGGACACCAATATATAAAATACATTTAAAATGTCTATTGTTCCATTCTACTAGATTATGGAAACAGAGACACATCGATATCAGGATATGACTCTGCTATTCATTTAAATAGTAAATGCCTCATATAATGAAAATATAATTATTTGGTGTTGTACATGCCAGGATTAAGAAGCTGAATGGATACTTTAGAATATCCCATAAAGTTCAGTTCAAGTGACAAGGACAAAAATCAGAATTAGAATATAAAACCTAGAAAAGTTTACATGATAAATGAGGTTGATCTTTATTAAAGGGAGACATGATAGACAAGAAGGAGGTGACATTACATGGTAAAGGTCACTGGATTCTGCCCAAATGTAATCAATCAACAGGTACCATATAGGAGTTCCACAGAGCAAGAAAAAAACAAAAAATAAAACAACAGCAACAACAAAACAAACAACAGAAAACAAAACCTGAACTGAGAGAAGGGGAACCAAATATAGCCCTCTATGTTAGATGGTCAGAGAAAAGGTAATAAAATAAGTTCACACTCAAAAGGCCAGGGATTTTCAGGACTGAGAAAGCAATGTGGCAATCAAATGCATACTGCTATGCAGTGGTCAAAGCAACAGTATGCTGTATAGAGCATTTAAAGGGGATCAGGCTGTTTTCACAAGAGGGATTGCTTACACAGAGACTGGCCTGCTGGAGAGGCCCCTGCAGCCTCCTGGACGCTTTCCCCTCATGCTCTTGTGAACATCACCTTGTCATGGTGTGCATGCCACAGTGGATGGTGCAGCAGAGAGACCCTCATCCTTCACTGCCCCTTGATTTCAGACTGCTAGCCTCCAGCAAAAATAATTTATAATTTATTTTCTTGGAGAAATCCCCCAGTTTCTGAGATTATTTTAAAAGGGAGGGAAAAGGACGCATTCACAGTCTGTCTTCTGAGAAAATTAAGTGTGGAGAAGAGATTGAAGATTTAAGAGTGGAGAGTGAAGGTGGTCCTTGCCTGGCATCTGAGCCCTTGGAAAGCCTGGCCAGAGGATTATGAGGTCAATACCAGCATGGACTGTACTATGAAACATTGTCAAATAAGTAAATAAATACATAAATAAAGAAGTATTAGAGGGGCTGGCGAGATGGCTCAGCGGGTAAGAGCACTGACTGCTCTTCCGAAGGTCCTGAGTTCAGATGCTAGCAACCACATGGTGGCTCACAACCACCGGTAATGGGATCTGACGCCCTCTTCTGGTGCGTCTGAAGACAGCTACCATGAATTACGCTAGAGCAAGCAGGGCCTAAGAGAGCAGGGTGGAGGAGCAAGTAGGGCCAGAGGAAGCAGGGCCAGCAGAGGTCCTGAGTTCAATTCCCAACAGCCACACATGATAGCTCACGGCCATCTGTAAAGCCATAAATAAAATAAATCTTTAAAAAAATATTTAAAAAATATTTTAAAAAAAAAGAAGTATTAGAGAAGTGGTATATGAGAGAAGAGACAGAAACAATTGAAAAGAAAAGCTACTAGAATAAACAAATTAGTTAATGAAGAGAGAAAAGGTTTCATCCTTAAAAAACAGTTGATATTTTTATAATATATACTACATATATTATAAGATTTTTATTATATATAACAATTATATTTAATATATGATATTGTAGTGGATTGTAAAATTTAAAAATAGAAGAATACATCAAGTTGATAGTCAATCTAATGTAAAAGTTTCTAAATATTTTTAGTCAAATAAATAGGAATTTCTGCCAACTCAATAAGTGATGATCAGAACTTTAAGCACTAGGAAATGTGAAGGAGTTAAACTTTGGAGTTGATAAAAGTAACATGACCTGAGTGTTTCTCATTCACTAATGTTTCCTGAATGTCAACCACACACATATCGCTAAGTGCATGTATAAGTATATAAAGGAGCCAAGCAACATAGTACAGAGGAGGCAAGCCTTAGATCAGTGGTTAGCAGCAATGGGGGCACAGATATGAAGAAGCATAGCAATGAGACTCACTAAGAAGAAGAGTCCCAAAGCAGGTAAAAGGTTAAGATCCTCAATAATGTAAAAGATTCAAGAAGTTCTCATTAGATGAAATACTTAGGAATGATCTTCTCCTCCAGCCTTCCCTTTCCCCATTCCTCTCCTTATCTCCTTATCCCAGCCTCCATCAGCAGCAGACATGCCCTGGGAACCCTCTGGCCACACAGGCCAGGAAGGAGGGTGGCCTAATTGCAAATCTTTACCTCTCCTTTTCCTCCTCCAAATCCAAGAGCAAGAAGCAAATGAAGGGACTACAAACCAAAGCAGTAAGTTCCCGGAGAGAGGGGAGGAAGAGGTAGAGAGAGTGGGGGAGTGGGGGTGGGAATGAGTATCTGTCCCACAGCTGACAATCCCTCAGACACATAGCATTGTAATATATACAGATTCATAGCTGCTAAGTGTTCTTGAGTTAAACTATTAAAAGTATATTTTTCCCATTAAAGAAAAGTCTAGAACCCTAGTGTGAGACAGCCCATCTTCCCTTTTCCTGCTCCCGGGAGACCGAAGCCATAAAATCTCATCAGTAGATGGATCTTAAAATACACATGACTGAGGAAGCATTCCCTAGGAACCTGATCACCAAGCAGTCCAGGGAAGTAGGTAGCTTAACTGAAGATTTTCACCTGTCAAGATCCAAACCCCAGTCACACACACCCATCTCTGTAGCAGACCACTTGCTGTTCCCTTTCTGTCTCAGTCTCTAGCATTTCACACAGACATCTTCCCCTCCAGCCTTCCCTTTCCCCATTCCTCTCCTTATCCCAGCCTCCATCAGCAGCAGACATTCCATGGGAAACCTCTGGCCACATAGGCCAGGAAGGAGGGTGTGGCCTAATTGCAAATCTTTACCTCCCCTTCCTCTCCTCCAAATCCAACCCCTCAGTCACACCCACATTTTTTTTGTTTTTCTTTGTTTTGTTTTGTTTTGTTTTTAGCAGAACACCTGCTGTGGACTCTCCTTCCTGCCTGATCCCATCTCCAGGGGATCACACAGATCTTTCCTTTCAACCTTTCTCCCTACTCATTCCTTTGCCTCAGCCCCCAATTCCAGAAGGAACTCCCTGCGAATTCTCCAGCCAAGCCTGCCAGAGAAGCAACTAGGCCCATGAAACAGGCAGGTAACTTACAGATCTTACTTCCTTAGTGCCTCCATATTCCTATTGAATTCCTTAATCCCATCACCAGCTCTGTAGCAGACTGTAGGCTGTGGCCTCTCCTTTCCCTCTGCCCATATTCCTAAAGAACTAAGCAAATGGGGTGGAGTATCCCAGAGTCCCTCCTTCCTGTGGACACCCTTTTAGGTTATTCCCATTCTTAAGTATCAGCTCCCAACTTTGTTTAGCTGGAATTCCCCCTTGAGCTCATCAAACAGAATTCCAGAAGCATTCCCTACCAGGTATCACACAAGCACCACACCTTCCTAATAATCAGAGAGGTCAACAGAAATTAAAAACCAAAACACCCACCAAGTAAAGAAAAAAAAAAAACAGATACAAGCATTTACAAATACAATCATCCCAAACCCAGAAGCCTAGACACCAGTGTAAAAACAGAATCAATAGCCAGGACAAAATGTTGCCACTACAGCCCAGCAGACCTACTACAGTAGGCTCTAAGAAAGACAACATAGCTAAAGCACAAGGACCTTAAAATGGCCTTTATGAATATAATATAAGCCTTCAAAGAGGAAACGAATAAATCCATTAAAGAAATCTATGAAAACACATAGAGGGAAATTACTAAAAAAGCTGAAAACCTGAAAGGGGAAATTTATAATCAATAAAGAAAACCCAAACTCAGGGGAATCTAGAAATGAAAAACATAGGATCTTGAGCAGTAGTCTCAGAGGCAAGCTTCCCCAACAGAATATAAGAGATGGAAGACAGAATCTCAGGCATTTAAGACAAGATAGAAAAAAATAGATACCTAACCCAAAGAAAAAATTAAATCTAAAAAAGTGTCCAGGAACAAAACATCCAGAAATCCTGGGTTATTATGCAAAGACTAAATATATAAATAAAGGAATAGAGGAAGGAGAAGAAACCCAGGACAAAGACACAGAAAGTATTTTCAACAAAATCATTGAAAAAAAATTTCTCAAAACTAAAGAAGATGCCTATCAAGGAACAAGAAACATACACCAAACCAGAAATACACTAAACAGAAAAAATACACTAAACCAGAAAAAAATTCTTTATGGCAGGTAATAATCAAAATACCACACATACAGAACAAATAAAGAATATTAAAAGCTTCAATAGAAAAAGACCAAGACATATGAAGGCTGACATATTAGAAAAATGCCTGACTTCTCAATGGAGCCTATATGGAGTTTTACAAACTCTAAGAGATGACAGATGCCAGTCCAAACTACTATAACCAGCAAAATTTCCAATCACAATAAATATAGAAAGAAAGAATCTTGGAATGCCAAGACAACAACAAATTCAAACAGTATCTATCTGCATACCCAGCCCTATAGAAGGAACTAGAGGAAAACATCCACCCAAAGGAATAAACAAGAAAGAAAGAAAGGAAGAAAGAAAGAAAGAAAGAAAGAAAGAAAGAAAGAAAGAAAGAGAAGAAAGGAAGGAAGAAAAGAAAGAGAGAAAGAGAAAGAAAGAAAACCACAACAACCATAATGAATAATAATCCCATACCTACAATCAAAAAAAAAAAGTAGAAAAAGTTTTGGTAACAAAAATAACAGGAACCAACAAACAATGGCTATTAATGATAATTCTCTAGGTAAACTAACCTAGCAACCAAACCAGTGTAGTCATTTTAATATCTGAACAAATAAACTTCAAAACAAAACTAATCCATAGAGATAAGGGAGTATACCACATACTTACCAAAGGAAGAACCCACCAAGAAGATAGTGAAATTCATAACATCTATGTATTATGTATAGGTGAACCAAGTTCAAAAAGAAACACTAATACAGATTAACTCACAAACTGATTTGAGTTTCACACACTGAGGAGACTTCAATAACCCTAATCATGCCAATAGGCATGTCATATAGATAAAAAGGAAATCTGAAGCTAACTGACTTATAAACCAAAAGGAATGAACACATATTTATATAGCATTTTGCCCAAACAGAAAAGAATATACATTCTTCTCCACACTTCAACAAACTTTTTTTAAAGCTGACCACTTACTCAGACACAAAACAAGTGTCAGAAACAGATACATGAAAAGTGAAATAACACCTTGCAATCTATTTGACTACCATGGATTAACATTGGATAGCCACAATAAATGAAACAACAGAAAGCCTACAAATTTATGGAACGACTCACTACTGAATGAAAAATAGAAGAAAGAAAGGAAGAAAGAAAGAAAGAAAAGAAAATGAAAAGAGAAAGAGAGAAAGTAAAATGTTTTTAGAATTGAATCAACATGAAAACAAAACATACAAGTTTATAGTACTAAATGGATCCATGAAGAATTTGGAGAGATCTCATACTTGTAACATAATAGCACATCTGAAAGATCTAGAAAAAGGAAAAATTATACATAAAGGAAGTAAAAAAAAAAGTAATTGAACTTAGGCATTAAATATATAATTGAAACAAACATAAAAACAATACATAGAATCAACAAAACAAAGAGTTGGTTCTTTTAGAAAATCAGTAAGATTGATAAACCCTTAGCTAAATTAACTAAAAGAGAGCAAAGAAACAAATTAACAAAATTAGATATGAAAGGGGGGTCTATAACAACAAATACCAAGGAAATCCAGCAAATCATAAGGCCATACTTTAAAAACCTGTATGCCACCAAATTGACAAAATATAAAAACAATGGATAATTTTCTTGAGACATGCCACCTGTCAAAGTTAAGACAAAATCAAATAACTAATTTAAACAGACCATAATCACTAGTGAAATACAAGTAGTGATTACATTTCCTAACCAATAATAGCCTAGGGCTAAATGGCTTTAGCACAGTGTTTTAACAGACTTTCAAAGAAGAGTTAATGCCAATACTCCTCAAATTATTTAACAAAACAGAAACAGAAGGAATATTGCCAAATTCGTTTAATGAGGCTATAGTTACCCAGCTATCTAAACCACAAAAGGATCTAGTAAAGAAAAAAAAATACAGACCATTTTCCCTAATAATCATAGATGTAAAAATACTCAATAAAATACTTGCAAACAGAATCTAAAAACACATCAAAAAGATCATCCATCATTATCATGTAAGCTATATCCAGAGATAGGAGGATGGTTCAATATTATTCAAAAAATGTGAATCATCCTACAAAGAAAATGAAACACAAAACCCACATGATTGTCTCATTAGATGCAGAGATGCCTTTGACAAAATCCAACACTCATTCATGATAAAAGCTCTGGAGAGATTGGAGATACAAGGAATATACCTCAACAAAATAAAGTAAATTTAGAAACCCATTGTCACCCTTAAATGGAGAGAAACTAAAACTATTACTAAAAATCAGGAATAAGACAATCCTGTGTCATTGAGGTAAATGCTATTGCCTGATTTCTCTTGTAGTAGGTTCTGTTATCTGGTTAACTACAATGTCTACTCTCTACACGTCTACTCAATATAGTGCTTGAAGTCCTAAATCATTGCAACCAACAAGACAACTGATGAGCCCAAGAAGATAAAACTGGAAGGGAACCATCAGAATATATTTATTTGCAGATGATATGATAGTATACATATGTGATCCTGAAAATTCTACAAGGAAACTTTCTACCACTGATAAATACTTTCAGGAAAGTAGCAGAATGCAAACTTTGCTCAGAAAAATCCATAGCCTTCTATATACAAATGACAAATGGTCTGAAATAGGAATCATGGGTAATACACTTTTCTCAATAGCCTCAAAAATATAACATACATTGGAGTAACTTTTAACCAAGCAAGTACAAGACTTGTTATATCATAAAAATTTAAAATACTTAAGAAGATATCATAAGATGGTAAGATCTCCCGTGTTTATTGATTGACAGAATTAACTAATTGGCACAATTAATATAAATTGCTATCCTACCAAAAGCAATCTACAGATTCAATGCAATTCTCTTCAAAATTATAGCATAATTCTTTAGAGACTTTGAAAGGACAGTTTTCAGCTATGTAATAAAGCACTATGGTCCTAAAACAAAAACAGACATGTTTTTCAATAGAATCAAATCAAAGACCATGTCATAAATCCACATACCTATGGCACCTGACTTTTGATACAGAAATCAGAAATACACACTGGAAAAAGGAAAGCATCACTATGAAATGATGATGCTGGTCAAACTGAATGACTGAATGTAAGAATCTGAATAAGCTTACCAACCCTGAACAAAATTCATCTACAAATGGATCAAAGACTTCAACATAAGACCAGATACATGGAACCTGATGCAAGTAAACATAGAGAATATCCATGAACACATGGGCACAGACTTTTTGAACAGAACATCATTAGCACAGGAACTAAGATCAACAGTTAATAAATGGGACCTTATGAAACTGAGAAGCAAATGTTTGGAAAAAGAGGGAAGCTACAGAATGGGAAAGTGTTTTTTTTTTTTTTTTTTTAACCAACTATACAGAGATAGATGGCTAATACTCAAAAATAACTCAAAAAAAAAAAGAATTAAACAAAAACTGAGTATCAAGAAAACATAACCCAATTTTCAAATGGGGTACAGATCTAAACAGTGACTAAAAAATGAAATAGCTGAGAAGTATTTAAAGTAATATTCATCTTTAGTTATCAGAGAAATGTGAATCAAAACATCTTAGAGATTTTGTCTTACACTGGTTAAAATGGCCAAGATCAATAAAGCAAGTCACAGCTCATGAAGGTAGGAATGTGGCATAAGAAGATACTCATGCATTGCTGGAGGGAATACAAACACACACAACCTCTGTTGAAATCAGTGCAGCGATTCCTCAGAAAGATAGGAATCAGTTCTCCTCATAATCCATCTATACCAATCTTGGGAATATAGCCAAAGGATGCTTCATCTTACTTCAGAGACACTTATTCAACCATGTCCATTGTTGCTACATTTGTAATAGCCAAAAACTGGAAGCAACATAGATGTTCCTAATAGGATAAATGATTTTTAAAAAGTGGTACTACACAGTGGAATATTACTCCATCTTCAGAAAATGAAATCATGTAATTCACAGGTAAATAGATGGAACTAGGATTCTCATCTTAAATGAGGTAACCCAGACACCAAAATACAAATGTGGTATGCATTTGCTTATATTGGATGTTAGCTGTTAAGACAATGAGAAGCAAGTTACACTCTGTAAAAATCTTAGAGATCAGATACAGGGTAATCAACTGGGAAGAACATATCTCCCTAGGAAGAAGATATAGAACAGATAGCGATGGACCTGGAAGATCAATTTTGGAAGTGGGGAAAGAGGGGAACAGAGGAGGGAATATAGGGAGGGAAAGCTAAAATTAAGGGCCACTTCAGGGGGTATATGGAAACCTAATGTAGTAGAAAACTCCTAAATTCTGAATTAAATTGCCCAGTAATAAAGACATGGCCACAATTGGATATATCTCTTCACCAAGCAACACTTCAGTAACAAGTATAGGTTACAAACAATTGAGTTATTTTCCAAAATGGTCCCATAAACACATACAAAACAACCCAGGCTGTTGTCAAGTCTATAAGTTGCTCTCTACAAACTGAGAGCAAACCCCTATTTCTGAAATTAGCACCTACGCAATTCACTGAACACAGAGAAGTCAAGCCAGTGCCTGTCTAGAGCTTCATGCCTACAAGTTAGTGTACTGGGGATCAGGAAGGACTCTATTCCCTGTTAAAGGTGAAGAAACACAAATGCCAACCTAGCTACAAACCCTTTGATCTACAATGGTCTCCTACTTGTAAGACATGCAAGTGCAATGGTGGCACAAAGCTTCACATGCTGCTCTACTCATCGATCAGTACTTTGCTCAACTATCATCAGAGATGCTTCCTCCTGCAAGTAGTGAACAAATACAGAGATCCATAGTCAGACAACTCTCTGCCCTAAAGGGGATGTCTCCATCAATCCCTCCCCTCTGACCTCAGGGAACTCTGAGGAAGAAGAATGAATGAATGGATGAAACAGAGAGGTTGGAGAATGCCAAGGAAAAAAGACCCTTTAAGTCAATAAGATCAGTGTACATGTGACTCACAGGAACTAAGGCAGTGTTCACAGGGCCTCCACAGGTCTGCACAAAATGGAGTGCTAAGGCTAAAAGGAGACTTGAACACATGCCCAGGTCCCAACTGAGAGCTATCTCCAATTGATAACCACTTGCAAATGAAAAATTAGTTTTCTTCAAGGTGGTCTGCAGTAGTTTGAATATGCTTGGCCTAGAAAGTGGCACTAACAGGAGGTGTGGCCTTGTTGGAGGCAGAGTGTCACTGTGGGGTTGGGCTTTCGGACCCTTCTCCTAGCTGCCTGGAGAATAGACAGTCTTCTCCTGGTTCTCTTTGGTACAAGATGTAGAACTCTCAGCTCCTTCTATAGCATCATGTCTGCCTGAATGCTGCCATGTTTCTAGCCTTGATGATAATGACTGAACCTCTGAACCCAATTAAATGTTGTATTTTATAAGAGTTACCTTGGTCATGGTGTCTGTTCAGAGCAACGGGAATTCTAAGATAGGGTCTCACTGGGAAAAGAAACTATTCTTAGGGGTGGGCTCACAGTAGACAGTCAAGAGAAAACAACCTCAGAGGTATCTTTGGAAGTTCCTTGTCTCACAGTTCTGTCAGTGCTTTTTTTAAAAAAATTATTTTTATTTTCACTTTCATTTTTTTATGCTATGTGTTTTGCATATATATGATGGGATTCCTGAATGTGCAAAGAAGTAAGTTTTTGTATCTGTATCTATTTCTTGTGCCCTTTCTTGGACTCTCTTCCTTTGGTTTTGTTTGTCCTATTTTAATTTTATTTTCTACTTTGTATGTTATTATTATCCCATAGAAGCCTGCTTGTTTTCTATCCAGATACAGAAAGGGGATAGATATGGGTGGGGTGGGGAGGTAGGGAGGAATGGGGAGGCATAGAGGAAAGGGGAATTGTGGTAAGAATATATTGTATGTGAGAAATCTATTCTCAAGAAAAGGAAGAAAAAAAGAGATTGCATAATGGCGTGGTTCTGTTGAGACCAAGAATGTTTGGGGTATTTATGATGGCTCCTCTAGCAGGGTTGCATAGAGCTGTCTTGATTCTATATGAAAAGGAACCCAACCTAGCAATAAGATAAACAAAGAAAAGATGCAAGTAGTTCCAACACCAGTCCATCCTAACTCCATCATACGTATGATACCAGCATTTATATCCACGCCTTCCACCCAAAACAACATTGCCACTAAACTCTCAAAGAGCAAACTCCACATAGTACTGCACTGTTTTTAACTCCAAACTGCAGCTCATTTCAATGAGATGAAAGATGATCAGTTTGTCAGGATTAAGCCAGTAGAGAATATCCCTAACTATTAGATTAGTCAGGTGTCTAGTATTGGGACAAAATATCTGCCATAATATTTACCTAAAAGGAAAGACTATTTTGGCTCATGTTTACAGTGGCTTCAAGTCTGATCACTCAGCTCTACCGCTTTAAGTCTATGATATCAGTATACTTCATAAGCTGGTGACAGAGGGGAACTCTAACTCCATAAGTGCCTAAACAAAGAGCTTTCAAGGATCCATGGACTAATATCCTCATGAGGACATATACCAGCATTTAACTTGCTTCTCTTAGGTCCCATCTCCTGAAGATTCTGCTATTCTCCACTACTGCCATAGGCAGAGGGCCAAGCCTTTTTACATGGGCCACGAAGATAGTCATTATCCAACTGACATCAAGTGAAGCAGGTCATGAATTTCTACGATATCTACCAGCATCCTTTATTTACAATAAATCTTACTGTACTAATCTGAGTCTTAAGATCTTTGTCTCCTGGATGAAAGGAGGAGAGCAACAGTTCAAGTGGCCATACTGTTAGGGATTTGGGGAATGAGGGAAAGACCATGGAGATAGGAGCTAAATGGGACATGGAGTTTGGGACAACCTGAGGAGATTACATGCTTGCCACAGGAAACCTCCAGAAGCACTTTCAATGAGGTACTCCTTACGGTTTAATTTTCAGAATATAATACTACCTTGTTTTTTCCTGTGAATGTATCTGTGGTAATGTATCACAGTCTTCTTCTAGACTCTTGAGTTTTCTGAGCATTCATCATAACGATGCTGCTCTTCAGAGCTGGGTAGGCTCAACATTGAGTAGGAGGTAGGTCTTTCTTCTTAATGGCTGAAATCACATATCTTAAGGAGGCACGGGCTCTCTTGCCTCAGAGGTTGGAGTTCTATCTATTGCAGAGTACTCAGTGTTAGTGCTACTGACATTGCAACAAGGTCATTATTGGTCCAGGGCAGCTAGGCGCATTAACCAACATCACACATCTCTATCCATCTTTGCCCAACAAAACAAACAAGCAAAAGAACAACAACAACAACAAAATAAGCAAAAACTACTACCAGGCATTGCCAAAAGGGGCACCTTGCTGAAAGTCCCTCATTTAGATTTGTCAACATCTTTCCTTAGAACTCAAGCTATCGTCATTATATAAAACATACTTACATACATCTCCCATGTGAGTGTGTACTGCATCATTTCAGTACTGTGTCAGTAAAACTGAAAACCGCATCAATTATAACTATTTGCTGCATTTCAAGAACTTTATTTTGAAAGTCTTTTTAAAGAATCAGTGTCACTAACGTTTTGTTTTTTTGTTTTTTCTGATACATCATACCAGCCCCAGAATATTAAATATATATTAGGCAACTTAATAAAAATGACTTTGTTGTGATGATGATGTTTTACAGAAGGCAAACCTGGGCTGTGACATCTACGCATTTTAGAGAATTTACTTCAAGATCCCTGAAGTTTTCCTTTGGTTTCCTTATGTGGGAGGATCACTCTATAAACTGGTTCTAAGTAAGCACAGCTCTGTATAGAAGTGTTTGTGCGATAAATAACATTTCCAAATCTCACCCACACTGCAGCTGAATAGACATGGGGGACAGAAAAATAACTGTTCCTTTTAGAAAATAAAAAATGCTGTCAGATCGAAAAGGAATCAAAAGAATGAAAGCTTACAGAGGGAACTTTCCTCAGGGAGTAACAGCTAACCAGTTATTAATAAAAACAGATCCAGTGCAAGCTTAGTTTCAACAGATCAGTGCAAGCTTAATTTCAGGGGATGCTGAGTGGCTTCCAAGCTGTATTGTAAAATTAGACATATTCAGATGTTCTGGCAGGATTCAGAGACACAAAGCCTTCTTTGCCTTATGCCTTACATAGTGGCATCCATGGTTGCCCTGGTGGAAGGACAAGAAAAGTCAAGAGAGTGAGCTAATCCAGAAAGGTAGCCACAGCAAGGACTCAAAGCCATGCCCCCAAACTCACCTGAAATACAGTAATCCTCTCACCAGAAAGCTGAAGCTGGTGTGGAAGTTCTGGCTGTACCCGTGCCACCTAACTGCAAGCTCTAGATCCTGTCACCTCAGAAGCACAAAGAAACAGACTTATAAAGGGGGACAGAGGGCACCGCTGCAGTGGCCATATCTCAATCAGTTGTTCCATTCCTTGCCACTCTTCAGGGGGATTGGGTAAACTACCCATCAGGCACCATCCAAACCTGCCTCCAGACCATGTTCCGAGTCCAGTTTACACCTGATGTCAGGGCAAAAGCCTGTGCTATCCCAAACCCTCTGAATCCCTCTCCTGCTTCTTAGAACCCTTCAAAAGATTCTATACCTTTTTACCAATAGCCAAGTCCCTGGAAACTACATCTCAACCATGCACCCAGAAATGCCTCCTAGCATTCACCCTCTCTGGAGCAACTCACAGGAAACATAGCACTCTTATTTGTATGTGGCTCTCACCTCAGCTCAAGTTATCCATGGGTCAATGAGGAAGCAGTTTTCTATTTCCAGACACAGCAAGTATCTTTTTCAGCCAGCCTGGCAGTTCCTGCCTAGAACCTCATCTTAACAACTCCAGTGCCTGTTACTTAACTACTTTTCATCAAAGTGTTATCTGGATAGTCTCATAACGGTTATGTGTCTACCGTTCTATTTCTTTTTATCACAAGCTATAGTTTGAACTCATTATCTGGTTGCCAACTTCATGTGCTCCTGCATACTAAATGGGCTGCTTGAACTAGCCAGAAGAAATGGAGCTAATCTTTAGTTATCAGTTGTAACTCAGCCATCACTTGCCACTAAGAGTCACAATGTAAGTCTGCTTAGCCCCCTGGTCCACATGAGATAATTAATGAATTAGTCACTCCCAGAAGTTGGGTAGTCAAAGGAGATTTCAAAAATGCCCCCTTGTACCACTCCCTTTGTAGTTGACAAAGCCAGACCTCAACCACATTCCATAATGTATGTAAGGTCAAATGGAGTAGCAAGTCATGTCAAAACGGGACCTGCAGCCCCCTAGCTTTGTGCTGATTAAGTTGGCCTCTCCATTTGAGTCTATAAAGCCTACTTATAACCAAGAGATTAGATGGACTGAGTCACTTCAGTCATGTCTGCAGAGCAAATACAATGAGGTGAACCACAGGCCCAGAGAGGAGAGGTACTCTCAGGGCACTGTTAATCCAGGCAGCAAAATTAAAAGATGCCATTCCTTGGTGCTACACACCAGGACTGGGGCAAGGGCGGGAAAGGACTCAGTACTCCCAGGCAGGGTTTATGATTATCAAACAGGCAAAGATTTATTCATGTCTCATATTCATCTTTTTAGCATAGATTATTTGTGTGCACATTGGTAAATATAAAACCAAAGTTCAAAACTAGACTCACCAAGGAGGGATTCCTTTGAATAGAAACAAAGACAGAAGCTGCTGTGCTTTAGACAGGATTGAAATGAAAGTTCAGAGCAGCAGGAAAAAAATGATCCAGGCAACTCAAAGCCTTTCATGCTCAGCACAGGCAGGAAGGTACCAAACGGGTCCCTGCTGCCTCTTGGCTGATGTACAGCTGTTCTACAGACTCAGCAAAGAAAAAAAAAAAAAAAAAAAACAAAACTAAATGAAGAGTTGATAAAGCCATAACACTGAGTTAACACAGTGTCCCAGCCAATAGCTATCGTGACTGGACACTATTATGAGAGAAATACATGGAGATTAAAGTTTCCATGGGCTTTGTTGACCTTAAAGGGGGAATCGAGATAGCCATCACACGTTAAACCTTCAATTTTCATGTCCATTGAAAAGAATCAAACAATACATGCACACTAACTGTGAAGGTTCAGTCTAAAGCAATTTTCACACATGATTAGTGAAATGATTTTAAGAATATGTTAACGAAAAAACACTTATCAGACTTACGAGGAGAAAGACAACAGGCTGCCACCCTCAGCTATTGAATAGGAACAGACTGTTAGCCTGAGAGTTCCACCATAGATGAACTCCGATGAGAAGGAATTTTATGGCTACATAAAAATGACCTTATAGTACAAAATGGGGAAAAGAAAACATTAAACTATTTTATACATTTCAATAATAGTTCAGCTCCAGTGACCTTATTTTATACCTCTCTTCAAACAGAATTGTTATTACGTTCTTGCCTCCTTCCCCCTGTTTAGCTCTAGATTGCCCGGAGGAATGATAAAAATAAATGGAGTCCATTAGATAAAATTATTATTTGCTCAAAGACAATATTAATTTTATCTGTCAGCAGGTTTTAAAACCAAGTGAAAGTTCATCCATTCTGCATCGGTTAGCTAGACCAACAAGGGTGTTTTCTAAGAAAAAAATTAAATACTTAAATAATGGAGACTTCAGGCAACATAGCCATATGAAAAATTTCTAGAGGACTCACATGGCTTCATTTTCTAAGGCAAGAAAATCATATGGCACATTACAGTGGTCATGCTGTAAGTGACTCTTAGTAGTGCAATATTATAGGTCACAGGCCACATAGGAACAAGCACCTTCTCGTGACAATCACTATGTGCATTCTTTATAAGAACATGCAAGAGTCATGTCTGGGAGAAAAGACACGTGTGGGTTCAATAACACTGGTCTCTGCTTGACTGACATATCCAATAATCTTATGACCCTTATGATCTTAATGACCCTGGTGATATGCCTGATGTTGAGATTATTCCCTAAAACCTCCTTCCCTGGGGTCCACAGTACCTTAATCTCCCTCTCTCTTTACTATATCTAGAACTACATGTCTCAGCCTTCCTGCAAGTGAAGGCGCACTTCCTGGCCACAGTGTCCTCTCCCTTCTCTTTACTCAATGTCTCTGACATGCCTGTTACCTATGATAGACAAGAACATTTATATTCTAGTGTCCAGCTCATCATCCAGGGACCCACTTACCACTCCCATTCTTTCGTCTTTCTAAACCCTAGCCATGCCTCTCTGATTCTTCTGGTTCTTCCTCTAGCTCCAATCCTTAAGCATCATATCTTTGTGGCCATACTTGAATTTTTTTCTGCCCATCCCCACATCGCCTTAAGTATATTAGCACTTACTCTGCTATAGACTTAGTTGTCCAAAGTTACAATTACTACTCTCAGCCTTATTTTCAAGCAAGACTGTGAAGTTTCTGGACTCTTTCAGATGTTTGTGGATACATACACACTATCACTGTCAGGATCCATATGCATCTATTAAAATGCTGTGCATGTATCCCTTTCTTCCATGGCTCTGCCATTCATTGTCACAGATGTTTTATCCCCTATTAAAATTCTTGTAACATCTGGTCCAAATACATGAATTCCCATGGTTTTGAGAAATGTCCTTTCTAAATGTCATAATTTTCCAGTTAATGGTCAAAGGGATGAAGGGATTATTATAGGCAGACGAGCTAACAAGAGGAGTTCTCGGGGGCCTGGAACTGTGAGAACAGAAGAGAGCTATGACCATGCAGAAAAGCCCTTGGGGGTCTAGATAAGTAATTCCAGTTTTCTTCATTTACCAGAACCACATGAAAAAAAAAAAAAAAAAACAAGAACAAAGAAGAAGAGACATTACCATTCAAGGCAGAGTAATTTTATTAAGGTAATTATTCTAAGTTGAAATATAAATATCATGAAATGTGATGAGATAAAAATCAGACTGCTAATGCACTTAGAAAAAAAATAGAGTAGTTAATGAAAGTTTCCTTACTTGGTTTTTCAAATTCTACCTAGGATGGACACTGTGTCTATCTGATACCAGACATAGAAAGTTGACACATGTTTACTTGACTCTGTTATAATCCTGTTTGTCAAAACATAATCAAAACTAAACAATATATGTGTGGCAAGTATGCACAAAAAGTATGAACAAAACATGCATTATAAAATTAAAATTAATGAGATTATAATAAAAACAAAAATCCTAGTAGCTAATGATTAATAATGTCTGTTAAATTACAAAATAGGTTTGCTGATGGAATTTATATATATATATATTTCCTGTAAATAACTTTATAGTACATATACGGTCACTCGTTCTTACTTGCCAGTCATGGAAACGTGAGTTAATGAAATTTTAGTTAGTATGTCTCCTACCATGTTGCTGTTATGAATGTCTGGTCCTCATTTCCAAAATGAATGTGTGTCTCACTGGAAATGAAACTTGGATAAGTAGCTGTACAATCATTCACAGATCTTGGAGCCAATGATCTACTGACCAAGCTTTACCTTACATTAAGGCCTTTCAGAGTTCCAGCCCATCAGCACTTCAAAGGCCACCTCAGTGTTCTGTTACCTTCTATCATTTGGCAACCTATGCCTGAAATCCTGTCTATTTACTTCTTCACATATACTTACTTAAAACAAGGAAATGTCTTTAGAAACTGAATGTGTTTAAAACGCAAAATAATGTTTTACATACATATTATGTGGTTAAATTATGGGGATTATGACCTCTTTTTAAATAAATCTTTTTGTTACAGGTTTTTAAACACCCACAAATCATCAAGCAAGCTGTTAAATGTAGTTTAATAAAAACTCAACTAATATCACTTCTCCTTAGCCCAGGTCTCCGCCCAAGTTTCTCACTTAAGAGTTGGAGTCCTGTTTTTTATCATCCTATGTCCACTAATATGCTAAACCATGATTAAAGGTGCCGTTATTGTTCCATATAAGCACCAAACAGTGCCCTTTGCTCACCTCTGTTGCTACAATCACAAGCTTACCATATATACCCTCTTACTTCAGCCTCTGCTGGGTTAACCCTGTGTTCTCATTTCAGCCTCTCCTGGGTTAATTCTACCCTCTCACTTCAACCTCTCCTGGGTTAATTCTACCCTCTCACTTTATCCTCTCCTGGGTTAACCCTGTATTCTCATTTCAACCTCTCGTGGGTTAATTCTACCCTCTCATTTCAACTTCCGCTGGGTTTGCAGAAAGCCTTGTCATTGGTCTTTGGACTTTGCACTCCTATCCTCAAAAATGCTTTTTGTTGTTGTTTTTGGTGCTATGACCAGAAAAAACTACAAAGGAGCTTGATAAAGTGAGTATAGTTGCTTTAAAACCTTCAGGAGCTCCCAGGGAGCTTCCCAAATGTGAAAACCACTGACCCCATCAAAAACCCTGTTTCTATGGCTGGCAAAACCTTCCTGGACCTTCCTTTTCCAACTCTCTACTTCACTATAGGCCAGCTACACACAGGCACACATATACACATGATCCTCCTTCTGCCTCTGCATCCACTGATCTTGCAGAAGCTCTGGCTGACTCATAGGACTTAAATCTCCTGTAGGTTTTTCACAGCACTTTCTTCCAATGACTCAGCCTTTATTAAATATAATTCAAAAACTGACGAAACTTTCCTTTTTCTCCTACCTGAGGCTGTTAACATCTCTGTGAAACTGCTTGCTTGATGGTTTGTGGGGTGTTTAAAACCTGCAACAAAAGATTTATTTAAAAAGAGGTCACAATCCCCATAATTTAACCACATAATATATGTATAAAAATTATTCTTCCATTTTAAATATATCCAATAAACAATCAATATATTAAAATATTCCACAAGGGCATAGACAAAAATATTCAGTACCTTCAAAGAAGGAAAATCAAGCCAGGAATACAATTGAGAGAATGAATGAGATTAATATAAAACATAATGACTTGGTCAAAGACAGCAAAATATTTCCCAATGGCTTTGTCATCAGTCATCGAAAGGATACTGAAAGGACCTCTAAAATTTATGTTTGGCAATCACTTGATGTCTTTGATTAAATACCATTTAACACATTGGGATATAAACAAGTGGAGACAAAGACATTTTTTGTTCTCTACAGATTCCCAGGTCCCAAGACATAGTAGCATGCATATAAGTCTTATGAACTTCTTTAGAAAGCACTGAAAGGTGTGGATATCAAGATTTCTTGCTGGTGAGTTAGCTCATTGTGAAGGTCTAAGCACTTCCTTCTAGATCAAGGGAAGAACTTGCTCAGTTTATTATAGTCAATGAATCATACTTGCAATGAATTTCACAATAGAATCTACAGAAAACTGCCTGATCTCTAGTAGCCTACATGTAAGACTTCAAAAGCAAGGTCAAATTAGACCTTAACTGAGTGGCCACAAAAGCACCTAATTATTAGCCCATTACACTCTGCTGTGACATGTATATGTGCTGGGAACAGACGGTGCTGCGTTTTTCAGTTCATTATCCTGGAATGTAGAAAGGTCATCATGGATCTTGTAGTAAAGGTCATTATGGTTTAAAAGTAATTCTGACATATTTTTGTATCTATATTTCAAAATATTAAAAGCCAAATGATGGTTTAGTGGTTAATTATAATACAAAAAGAGTAGCTCAAAGATACAATTCCTAAGGAGGTAATAAAACAGTACATAGTTTGTCAAGTAGTTCCCAAACAATAAAGGTCATAAACATTGTTGTTGCGGTATATATAAATGACTGTTTATGCCACCTAAAGCTTAAGGAGCAGCCATGGAGTAACTCAGTCCACAAAGCCCCTGCTGTTGACTCCTCTGCCCATGAATGCTGGTACAGAGTAGGCTATACTGCAAAAAGCAGGCAGCTGACCAGACCCATCTGGTATGAAATCACCATGGCGGCTGTTCTCTGGCCTCAGTTTCCATCTTCCATAACACATTTTAAAAAGAACACGTAACTTAAAATCATATGAGCCAACTTGAAAAAAAAAGGCAGCATACTCCTTAGGAATTAGGAAGCTGTAAATAAGAAAAGATGAATGTAAACAAGTAAGACTGAAGACAAAAAAAGAATGCATTTCATGGGAAACAAATTAGTACTCTCCTAGACAAAGACAAGAGGAGCAGTTCAGCGTCTCACAACAGCTGTGAGTGCATGCTGCCTTGGTGCTGGGAAAACTCCACATCTGCTCAAGAAACACATAAAAATTTATAATTGTACTGTTTATAATAGAAAAATCTTAGAAGCCACATCAGAGTCTACTGCTTAGTGAAAGCATAGTCGTCTTCATGGCATATGTTATCATAGTTCAATGGATGGGCAGCAGCTCTGTGAAACACACATAAATGCCCCAAACAGAAAACTGACATAAAATTAGAAGCATATATAATATAGTAAATCAATATTTATTAAAATAAAAAGAATAAAAAAATTAGAAGTATTTGAATTCAATAAAACTATACAAAGCCAGAGATACAGAAACAAGAGCCCAATGTTGCTAATGTGAAAATAGATGCGTGTTGCATGAACTGGTCATGATTGGGGGCACACTAACAGAGCTGTCATGCTAACTGTTCCCAGGCCTCTCACTCTCCCTTCTACCTAGAACACATTCCACCAGGTTTCTATCAGAACTAGATCCACGTCCACCCTTGGAAGCCCAGATCAGGTACCAACCCCCCATTTCCATCCATGTTCATCAGTTCCCTCAGTGAAAGCATTAATGCAACTAACAAACTATCTTTAGTATCATGGTCAGTATGTTTTACATTCTCTTCTATGGGAAACACCCTTAGAAGGTGTCTACATGCTGCCTGGCTTCTTCTGACTTGTGACTTGATGTCCTCTCAGCATGGAAATGGTGGCTCATTATTGTGGGCCCTCACCTCTCAGCATTTGTCTCACGAAGAAAATCTCTAATATTTGCTGAAAGAACCCATCATGCAAGAAGCAGCAATGGTAGGAAATAAGACACAGGCTAATGTGGAAGGAGTCCATAGAGCCAGTGAGCTTTGTAAGTACGGAACCATCTCACTGGGCTGGAAACAAAAATAGCATCCTCCTGGCAAAGCAATACCATAAAGCCTCAGATTAGAAGTTGCTAGGATGAGGGGAAGCAAACACATTTACTTGTTTGAAATGAATAGCCGAGGTTCTAAGTAATGAGATCAAATAAATTATGATATATCCATACCATTAGATACTGTGCAGCCTGTAAAACCAATGCAGTAAAACTCGACATTCTGGCATATAAATCCAGTAACAATATAGAGTGAAAACAAAATATGCATATTTACCAACAGAGAGAAAGAGGGAGGGAGGGAGGGAGAGGGAGAGAGAGAGAAATTCAGTTTTTGACTAAAATAAAGCAAATAAGTATTTTACATTTGTCAGTAGAAAGTCAAGTACAGTTACTCCAAGGTAGCAAGAATGTGTTTTAAAATATTCTGACATGTTGACTGAATTTTAGTGAGCATTCACTAATTTTGTAGCTTAAAGCAAGAAAAGTATTTACCTGTAGACTAAATGAGTGAGGCGAGATTATTTTATCAGACAGCTTAAGGCGATATTCTGATGCAGTTCAAGCTTGCCAGACTAATATGAGGAACTGAGTCATAGGATTGAGAGTTACTCTAAAATGATGAAAAACTTGAGTGGGTCTGAAGAAGAGTGACCAGAATCTACATGTTCTGATAGGCAGAGCCAAACCATGCACTTACCCAATAGAATAGGGAGTTCCCATCTGCAGGTGGGTAAAGAATATTTAAGACTATTTGCCATATAGGCAGAAGCTAGGTGCCAATGAACGGCATTCCCGGTAACAGAACCTCTTCCTCCTTATTCATTAGATTCATTGCCTGGGTGAAAACTCCACCTTACTTGAAAAAAAGAAACTGGTTTATCAGCCTTGGCAGATCAACACTATTATGTAAAACTCTGAGCTTCTAACAAGAAACACACAAGCACACAGGCACACAGGCAGGAATGAGCACTTCTATCCTGTCATGGCTATGCTTTGTTTTGATGCTTGAAGCCCCTACAGCATGTGATATAGAGCAATCTTGTTGTAGAAAACAGAGCACACAGGTTTTCTGGTTCTCTAATGTAGACTTCATTTCCATCAAAAGGTGGTTAAAGGCTGAGCATGGTGGCTTGTCTTTAATTCCAGCACTTGCAAGGCAGAGTCAGGAAGGTCTCTGTGAATTCAAGACCAGACTGGTAGATATACTTACCCATTAGATTCCTCATATGAGTTCTAGGACACCCAGGTCTAAATTGAAATATTGTATCATATAAAAGTGAAATAAAACAAAACAGAGAGAGAGAGAGAGAGAGAGAGAGAGAGAGAGAGAGAGAGAGAGAGAGGAGGGAGAGAGAGAGGGAGAGAGAGGGAGAGAAAGGGAGGGAGAGAGGGAGGGAGGGAGAGAGAGAAAAAGAGAGAGAGAGGGGGGAGGGAGACAGAGAAACTGAGGCAGAGAGAGAAGGAGAGAGAGAGAGAGAGAGAGAGAATAAGAGATATGTGCCCCTGTAAGATCCTGGATAGAAGGCAGAATATTGGGCTCCATCTTAGTATTCAGGAAAACACTTACAGTTTCCTCTGCTTATGGCTACAGCCACACGAGGAATGAGTTACTAACCACAAAGAAGAAAGCAGACCCAATTGGTTTTGCTTTCAGCAGCAGACAGTTCACTCCCACAGGTGAGATGTTTCACAAGCACAAGTGTGACCTCCATGAGGTCACTCCTTGCACAGGCAGATCAAATTTAGTATCCAATGCCAAGGCATCAGCCTGCCTTTCTCACCTGCATTCCTTAGAAACCCTGATCAAGGCATGGGTGTTGGTCTGTTCTGTGCTCTGTTCTACTTCTCAGCTAGAAGGATGGTTCAACAGGTATCAAGCCTTTCTTTGTATGAATAGGATTCTGATTCTTGAACACCCACTTAAGAAGCTGGACATAATTGTTTGCACCTGTAACTCCAAGCATTGGGGGATGGAGCAGGAAAGGATGAGTACAGAGAGGGTTATGGTCAGGTCAGCCAGCCCACTCCTCCCACAAAGAACATGGTCATGAGTGACTCTGTGTGAGGCAAAAATGTATAAAGTAAAAAAGGAAGACATCCAATATCTTTCTCTGGCCTTGGCATAGGTGCACATAGGCACATATATCCACACCCTCAAATGAGTACACACACACACACACACACACACACACACACACACACATTTTTAAAGTGCATTTATACCTACAAACAACCAGCCTCAAGCTTGAAATGGCAGCACTCAGTGGCTAATGTGGGTAAACTGGTATAAGCTCTAGGCTACTGAGTATGACAGAATGAGTTCCAGAATAGCCTAGCCAGAGAATGAGACCATGTCTCAAAAGCCCTAACAACAAAAATCCTTAAAATTCCTAGTATCCTGATCTTGGGCTGTGACTCCTAGGTTGCAAATTCCAGCTGAACTACTACCTGATGGCAAGTCTTTTATTTTCATCTCCAAACAGAAATAATCTTTGAGCTTTTCCCATACTCATGAAAGCATCTACCTAACAAATGAGCATGAAGCACAGAAGTAAAGGGCCCACCCACTGGAAAACCATAGTAACCATCAGACATGAGAACAAGGGCCTTAACTGTTTTGATTAATTTGTGGGGAAAATATGCCTGCTCATCAGGATGATTTACGATATGTAATTCTGTATAAGTTTTGGAGTTTGGGGTGTTTAGCAAATTTACTCCAAGTAGGAAGGTGAAACTACTATAATATTTATATGTGATATAAATTTCATGATGTATTATGTTGCTATGAAAGTGATATAGAAAGTAATCATGATACAATGGGGTGCTAAGCAGTCTCTAATTATCATTACATAAGGAAAGCCTCTACAACTTCCCTCCTTCATAAAATGTGTGACCCATTTTTGATTGTTCAGAAGTTAGAAGACCATGCCAGAGAATTTTTTTTTTGCTTTTTAAGAAAAATGTTCCATTACTTCGTCAAAGATCTTTTGGATCTTGACCCAAAAGACATCATCCTAACTCAGTGGCACCAGGACACCCAGTACCCTACAGGTTGATATTTGCCCGTCTCTATTGAAGGTACGGAGGCTATTCCATTATCAACAGGGAGAGTTAAAATATAAGCTCATGTTATACCTTCTCTTAAGATTCTACAGGAATACAGTGGGAAACTGGAATTTAAATTAGTGGGGTTTTTTCACCCAACAAGTATATTGATCCCAAACCTAATCAGGGAAGCAAAAGTACCAATACACAAATCAAGAAAAGAAACATTATGAAGCCCAGGAACCTAGAGAAAATATGACACTAGTGTGGGCTTAATTCCAGACCAAATTAAGTGTATTTGTGGCATCTACCTGTAAGTCCCTAAGTAAAAGTCAGTACTAACTTGCTCTACACATCATGGCCAGCATCTCCATTTATCACATGAGTTTTCCCTTCATATCTTTCTGTAGATAAAATAAAATGTGCTCACAATCCTCAAAAGTACTTTATTGTCCAATCTCTCTCACTCCAGTGTTTAATGGTGGTTCTGACAGATTACCGGAAGGAAAGTCAAGGCTGCACTGAGAAACCAAGCTCCTAGGAGTCTCACAATGGACACAGATGTGCAACATGGCTGTGGCTACAATTCAGATGTACCAGATGCAAACACCTTCAGTCTGCCGGGTGAAAAGTCTTCTCTACATGGCCATTAGCATTTTACACACATACACACACACACACACACACACACACACACACAGAGAGAGAGAGAGAGTCAAATACACAAACAAATCACATACACAAACACATACACATATACTCACATACACTCACATACACATATACTCACATACACTCACATACACATATACTCACATACACTCACAAGCACACACACACACATACTCACACACACACACAGAAACACACACACACACTCACCAATAATTCCCTTCATGCAGTGGCATGAATATGATAAGAAAAGTCATGCTAGCTTGAAATAGATAGACATGTTTTAATCTAGACAAGAAACTGACTCTGGGAAATAAGTCAACAAGTCCCAGGTATTGAACTGTTTACAAAGTGCAACATGAAGCCTTGAACATGGGTGTGTTTTACTGAGAACTACTGTGAAGTCCTGTGTCTTCTATGCATAAAGATATATTTACTTAGGTAGCCTGATAATCTTGTGAAAATACTGTACCATCACCACTGGGGAAACGGGAATACTTTTCAGCTTTATAAAATACACAGTACATTTCAAATGTAAGCTAGTATTAAATTATTTGGCCTGGGAAGTAAAGAACTCAAGTTTGATTTCTAGCATCCACATTGGGTAGCTCACAATCATCTGTAACTCTGGATCCACAAAATCTGATGCCCTTTCTGGACTCTGTGGTTACCCATACACAAGGTGTGTGTGTGTGTGTGTGTGTGTGTGTGTGTGTGTGTGTGTGTGTGTGTATGTGTGTGTGTGTGTGTGTTACACATAGAGATAGATAGATAGATAGATAGATAGATAGATAGATAGATAGACAGACAGACAGACAGACAGACAGATATGGTCCCTGTATATATAGAATCTCATGCCCTCATAATCCCACTCCTATACACATACCTAAAATAAAATATCCATACAAAACTTCTATGAATGTTCATAACAGCTATTGATATTTAAAGCAGTCTGATGGCCATTTAAAAATCAGTGCAAACTTGACAACCTTATTCATCAGTTTTAGCTCAAAGCATATTTTTAACTGCATTTTATCAACAAGTTTGTTAACACATACATATTCATGAAGGAACTGATTTCACCAATTACTTTAAACACTTTGCAGTACTTTAAATTGCCAATTATGTTAAAATTTATATTAACTAAAGTTAAAAATTACCTGATAATTTATGTTGCCTATTTTTGTTGTTTTCCTAATAGTTGTGCTGGTAGAGACTCAGCTCTATGCTCAAGAAGTCATCTCCTACACATGTGCCATGCAACCCTCAGACAATCCCCAGTGTCTATATGCAGGCTTCTCCACCAAATTCAATACAGTAGCAATTTCCTCCTGCCTGCTGGCCTTTCTCTTGACTTAAAAGAAAGGAGAGAAGATAACCTTTTTTAATTCAGTACCTCAAGGAGAACAAAATGGTGACCGTGGGCAGATTGAACCTGCAAAGCTGTACCCAAGTCTCTACACATCCTATCTCCTGCACCAGTCAATCACCGTGTCAATCTTTAATGGTACAGAGTACAAAACACCATGTGTCAGGTAAACAGAATGTTTCCTGCATTGTCTGTGCTTGACTAGACAAAATTCTTCTGGGACTTTGCAACCATCACAGGAACCACATTTTTCTTCTTTATGCAAGACGCCAGCTACATGGCACCTACGTTCTGGTAAGGCCTCACAGATGTTCAGGGCCTCTGGTCACCGCTTACCCATGACACCACCCATTCCTCACTCCTCCACTGCTCGAGGTTACAATGGGAGTGAAACTGTCAACAGTATTTCAGATCACAAAACACTTATGCATGCCCTAAATCGCTATTCTAGGAATCATTAACAAACTAAAAACCTTGATCACTGGGCAGGATTTCTGGCCATATGGAAATATTTCTGGGAAACACTGTCATCCCATGAGTGTTTTCTTGAGGCAAGTATAAATGGGAATTGGCCCGGTGTAGATAGCTAAGCCAAATGGTCCCAGCAAAGAGCTGCCTGCTCTCTTGACTCTCACCACGTCCTGCACACCAATGTCTCTGAGCAGAATTAGCACACTGTCTCATATAGCCTTTACAAACTCAAATGCAAGCCATTAGAATCAGACTTTGCTGAATATGAATTCTTAAAGACAGTTTTCTCTTCTGATCTATAGCATGAAAAGCAAGTGCTTATTTGTACAATCTTACAATAATTAACTCTGCACACACCCACACATGTACACACTCGTGCACATGGGCACACAAATTCCCTCATTACCTTCATGCTCATTTGGTTTTCCTTTTCCTTACTGTCAATCATGAAAAACATTAATGGACAAACTGTTTTTCCCACATTTAGCAAGGTGATATAGGTCATGGCATGTACTAATTAGGTGCATTGTACTCATAAAATCTGAAATGTTGAAGGGATTGACTTGAAAAAATGTGTGTGTGTGTGTGTGTGTGTGTGTGTGTGTGTGTTTAAATACTATTCACCTGGTTTCCCTGAAGTGACATGTCTTAAAATTAATTAGACATAGGTTGAAATATACCTTGTTTTCTTTCTGACTTTGAAAGAGTTCATACTTTAGTACAGAACAAACTAAGTCATGCTGTTAATAATTATCAACACGGAAAAAGGTGTTAGTAACTAACATAAATATATGTTTTAATATGGATTATATTTAGAGAGTGATATAGTGGATTCTTAACTCCCAACATAGTACAAGTTCATAGGCAAAAGCTGTTGCTTCTCGCTGTATCCCTTCTACCACGAAAGAGCTCAGGTCTTAAATGTTTCATGAATACAGTGGAGGTTTGCAAGACATAGAATAGAGACAAGGAGCCACTGAAAAGGACAGCTCTTTGACCAGATGGCTGGTCCCATGATTTGCAAGTGTTAATCCACTTCTCTAAGGTTCAATTGCCTGATTACAAAACTAGGATAGTATTTCTGTTTTTCTGTGGGCTGCTGGATGATTATAATATTGAATTCATCACATACCTCATCTCATTGTGACTGTTGTGCAGAGATTAACACATACACACTGCCACAATACAGTGAAGATCTGAACCTTAATTTTAAGCTATTTCATACTCTGAAAAAAAAAATAAGACATTTCTTTTTTAATTCTCCTTGTCGGTGAGGAGAGGGTTAAGTCTTATAAACAATATAATGAAGCAAGAGAAAACACTAAGAAACAAGAGAATGAGAAACTGCAGACATGGCTCTCTTGCTGTTGGTGCTGGTGAAGTCACTGCAAAGGCCAAGGAATAAACCTGTGGTGCTCAGAACCCACAGGAGACGTCCCTGTGCTCATGCTCCTTTATTCTCTCTACGAAATGTGTAACTCTCAAACATTCCTGATACAGGCTTTCATTAGTTACCTGACAGGAGGCTAAACCAGACGTACCAATGATTATTTTTTTGTAATCTAAGTCATAAAACTCAAATGGTTGAAAATAAATTTATAACATTTATTATATTACAGAATATTATATAAAATTCAAGAAAAATAGAGTACAAATTATAGTGTAGAAGCCCATAATTTTCTTATACCAGCAATAAATGTTTCAATCAAGGCTAACCATTTACAGACTCAGCAACACAGATCAAATCTCTAAAGCTATTATCATCAGGATCCATATTTAATCAAATTACCTCAAAATGTATTTGCGGTGAGCAGTGACTACAAATTTCCCCTTATAAAAGACTATTTGAAGAACTATAGGCAACTAAGGAACGCTGAGAGTAGGAGAAATAGTCTTTCTCAGGGAAGAGAGCATCAACGTGTTATTGAACACCCAACAGTCAGCACTGAAACACGCATAAAAGGTAACATTATATAGACAGAGTAGGTTGTGTTTAGGAATGTTTTATATGTATATATGCATGCAATTACAACGAATGAAAGGAGAGGCCACGAATTTGAAACAGGACAGAGAGGCGGGTATATGAAGGAGTTCAGAGGGAGGAAATGGAAAGGGGAAATGATATAATTATACTGTGATCTCAAAAACAAAAGAAATAGCTTTTTAAAAGGCCATTCAAAACTAATTCCCTGATATCATGACCAAGTATCTGACCCTGGTATCTGATTCCCTGGTATCTGACCAAGGCTTAATGACACTAGCTTCTCATAGCTAGGTCACAAGGTCACGGGAAGGAAATAGTGACAGATAAAGAGTCGCAAGTTGGATGGTCTAATGGACACAAAGGGTTAACCCATGCAAGTAGAATATTCTTCTATGACCCCAAGCCAACAAGCAATGAGCCAGCACACTGCCTCTTTCTCAAGAGGTACTAAGTTCCAGAACAGATTATCAAGCCACCCAAGGAAAGGGTGACTCAGGTGAGCAGTTCCCCAGGGCAAGCTCTCTCACCCATTTAATGAGGAGCCCTGTGGTTTGGAAGCAGATTCTAGAGTTACAGAATGTTAAGCAAGGTATTATTTTACCACTCTATGAAACAACAGGCCCCAACGCTGAGTCCTGGAATGTTCTCAGAGACTGTGTTCATACATGTCAGGGAACAAATCGGTATGAAAAAGACGCTCCCCATTACAGCAGCTCTGTCCTTTGCACATCAGTGGTCGCATGGAAACACAGATTCCCCAGGGTCTCCAAAGCTCACCATTTGGACTGCATAGAAATTCCCATAAATACTGTTCATGAATTCTAGCTCAGGGCTTCCCATGCTTTTCATTCATCCACAACACCTTTCCTTATTTTAAACAAGGTTTTAAACATTTTTAAGTTCAGTTTCCTGAATGTCCTAGGGTAGAAGTTCTGTTGGTCTGGGTTACCTCCATACACTGTTGTTGAATTGAATAACAAAAAAATAAGGGCCAGTAAGCTTCTCATGGACAGAGAAAGAGGCAATCAGCTCTTGAAGCTAATGCCAGAAAGACATAAGACAAATGCAAATGGCCAAGCGAGTATCCTGCAAGATAACATATCTGCGGGTACCACGAGGATATACTCATCAACCTTACTAGCTACATGAGATCATGTTCAAAGGCTCTCTGGCCAGAGTGTACAGCTCATGGTACATTTGGTTCCATGTCTCTTTTAAAGGGGAGACTTCAAATAAACTTGTTTTGTGGGCTAGTCATTTTCTGTTGCTGTAATAAAATGTCAACATCAAAAGGAACATGGTAGAGGAAATCATTTAATTTGCTTTTGGTTTATAAAGGAAAATCCATCATGACTGGGAGGTAGTGTAGCGGGCGGTTGGAGTACCAGAGAAGATGAGAGAGTACATCTTCAATGGCAGGAAAATGCAGAGAAAATGGACCAGAAGTGGGGTGAGACTAAAACCACTCAAAGCCTGCCTTGAGTGATATACCTTACCCAGCAGGCCTCCATGATGTAAAGGTTCCATGACCTTGACAAACAGCATCATCAGTTGGAGGCTACGTTTTCAAACTGAAGCCTGTGGGGGACATTTCTCATTCAAACTGTCACCATAAGCCACTTGCAAGATGTGTGAGACACAGCTAGAGTGAACAAGCTGAGCAAGATGTGTATCACAGGATGACAAGAGAGGACAGTAGAAATGCAGAATATCTGGGTTCACTCTGTACCAATCAGGAAGCAAAAGGGTTCTGTCTTCCCAGTCCTGCACATACTGACATTGTTATACTTCCATTGCACTATGTGGCTAGAGAAACAGCAAAGAACTTGCTAGAAATAGATAGAACATGCCTAAAGTATCATCACCAAATAGGTTCTGCCTCAAAGGACTGTGCAACCATATCAGCAGATTTGTCAAAATGTGAATATTTGCCTAATGGCAATCTCTTGCTGTCGAGTTCAGCAAGAAATCGATATTAATTTATAACATGTTAAATAGACAGCACTGGTTTCTGCAAGGATGGCTATGGGGAATATTCTTATAGATTGTTCTCTGGATTTATCTTAAACTAAATACAATAATTAAAGCCCAGGAAAGTCTAAAGCCAGAATTATTTTCTCAAACATGAAACAAATCAACCTCATGTCAGTAATAAAATCCCATGAGATCTGAATTCATTTCTACTTTAGAAAAAAATTAAAAGAAAACCAACTTCTCTACTCAATGAAAACAATTCTAGATATATGAGCAACATTTTGAGTTGTATATATACTGAACTTAAGAATAAATATTTATTGGCTACTTAAAGGATGTATAGCTCTAAGCTACATTTTTTAAGAGCATAAAGGTTAAGAGGTAGAGAGAGGGCTCAGTGGGTAAGAACATCCACTGCTCTTGCAGAGTTCAGCTCCCAGAATTCTATCAGGTGGCTCACAACCACCCACAACTCCAACTCCAGGGGATAGAATTTCCATCTCTGCAAGGGCACCTGCAGTCACACTTACAAGACCATAAATCAAAAAATAAAAACAAATCTTTTTTATATTTACAAACTATTTAAAACAGTGCCAAATTTGGAAAGTGAAACAAAGATAGACTTTTAAGAACTGATAAAATAGCACATTTAACATCATTTAAAAAAAATAGTGCTAACAAATAAATTGAAAATGAGAATCGACAAAACAAACAAAACAAAAAAAGTAAAAGCATTCTAAGACATGGAATGTATGTGTGTGTCTGTGTGTGTGTGTGTGTGTGTGTGTGTGTGTGTGTAAACAAACTAGTGTGAGTAGGTTTCTTGTAGAAGACAGACTTCAAATAGATTTTAAAGTAAATCTTAGATAGCTATTGTTATAGAATTTGAAGAACAGAGAGGAATTGCTTCAAACAGTCAACACCACATACCAGTTTCTTAGCCTCCATGTTAGGTAGCTGGGGATGCTTAAAAATCCTGCTTGCTTCAAATCATAAGATAGTCGTAACACAAGATATGTCATTGACAGTCAAAAAAATGTTTCTAGTTTTGGGCAAGTGTCTACAGTGGTTGGGGGTAGACAGATAGAGTCATCTTTGCTTTACGTTCAGAATGACCACGATCACGGTCATAAGAAAGCTCTGCAGGTGGAAGTGCTTGCCACAAAAACTAACCACTGAGTTCACGCACTGGGACTCATATAGTGGAAGGAGAGAACTGACCCATAAGGAGAGAATATGTTGTCCTCTTGACTACGTGTGCAACATAGTACATTCATGCATGGACATATAACTTCACACAAATTTATACATGCATACACACAGATACATACACACACAGACACACACTTTTTTTTTAAGTTGTATGTCTCTCATCTAAGGAGTCCTCAGATCTTCAGAGAAAGCCATGATCAACAGTTAATTGCCTAGGCAAGCTGACATAAAAGTCATTGTGTAACAAATTCCCCAGTAATCTGCCAGGAAAAGGAATAGGGAAAACCCTTCTGTGTGTATTCAGGTGCATACCCTAGGCCCATCTCCATCCATACCTGTGAAGGGACAGTCACTTGCCTACATGGAAGCTTGCAGAAGAGCTCCCCACTGCAAGCCTGTAATTGATTGGCTGGCTGACCTTCAGAGACCTTAATACCTGTCAGTTTCTCCCTGTGGCAAAGAATTCTTCTCTGTTTGGGGACTGAGAACTCATTAGTGCACCTGGATACAGATTAAGACCTGCTCAGACACAGGGAGACAAAACATTAAAGAAAGATTCTCCACCCCCAGCCATCCAAACAGCCACCCAAACCACAGCCTCCAGGTAGAGATAAGAAAGACTTCTAAACACTGTGGCCCCAGCAAGCAAGAGCTTCCACTGCTCTGGTTCATATTAAGTCTGCAAGACAGTCCCCTCCTCTGCACTCTTGCTGTCTCAGTCCAGGTATCCTACAATCCTAACAAAACAGTTTACCTGCTTTCTAAGGAGATGCCACTAACAACAATTCAGTGGAAAAGAAAGTTTTGCTTTCACTTCAGTTTTTAATCATGAGAATTTTGGAATGTTTTGAAAGTAAAAGTCAATGTCAACATTGGGAATTTTGTTCACCATCCCTTTACAGTTTTATTTCACCTGGGGTTTTTAAACCTTTTTTAATTTTTTTTTCAATTTTCTTACAAGTATGTATTTTACAGTGACCCCGCCCACACCCACACATCCTATCTTCCCTGTACATCACACATAACCACATCCCTACACTTAGGATAATCAGAAGCCAGAAGTTACAGAATATGTGGGTCTGTTATGAGTAGGAAAATCTAATAAGGTGAATAGCAACAATCGACTCCTGCAAGCCACTGAGGAGGGATTAAAAATACAGAATATATAGCTAAACATTTTATTTGATGACACATAAAACTTAAAGAGCTGGGCCCGTTCTTTTATTCACTTTTGAAAGCATTTTGTTCCATTTTCCTGCCGCAGTTTTATTGCCTGACTTCCCTGAGTATTCAGTACTCAATCTCTCAGATCCTTTTTTTCCCCATTTGTCTTTATCTTGTAAAGCATCCAAACTCCTCTTTTCACTGATTATAAATAAGTAAATAAAACAATCTGTAACTACGGCAGAGACATATGCACTGCCTACATCTCCACTACGGAGTGCTCCGCGCCTCTCCACTATATTTATTCCTGAGTTATTGAGAATGACAACTTCCATCTGGACTTTTTTTTTTTGTAAAGGCATTTCTCATTTCATTCAGTGATAATTTGAAAAAGTATGTACACTTCACAACTATAAATAAAATAACTTGCAACACTACTCCAAAAATTATTCTCAGTCTTCATGCATACAAAGCTAGTTATTTCTGTCCAAAAGGAATGGAATCAGATGCTGCACAATGGGAATGTGGAGATCAAATAACATGTCTAGCATGAGCACTGTGCTACTGATTATCTCGAAAGGCCCCTGGGTTTAATAAATCTTCTTAATTGGATACCACTTAGCTCAACCATGAGACTAAAACAGACAAATATGAAGTGAGATTTGCAGATGAGCTCTCCACACTATCTCTATGGCAGTAGTCCCTGCTTCTAGACACTATAATCGCTTGGTTTTTCAGCCCCCAGTCTTGAACTGCCTTGAGTAGATATAAAGGATGGTCCCTAGCTTCACAGCCAAGTATCCTTTACAAATTCTACAACCAGCATATTGTTCAGCTCTCTCACATCACCCAGAGTGACAGTCAAGGCCCCTTTCCACCAAGAGTAAACCACTGCTGTGAACATAGTCCAACGCAAACTCAATGAATCAAACTGCACTTCCGAATTTTTATCAAGGAAGATGTGGAAGCATAAGGGAATAAGAATCTTACATCCACTGAAGAGAAAAACCCATGTTATGTATGCCATCATGATCAGAAAAGATAGCCATTTATAACTTATAGGAGGGTAAACTGAATCTGGCTAGAGCTAAATAGCAAGAGGTTGCTAGTGTCAACATGAGACACATGGTCTTTGCTAAGTGCAGGCAAGCTGGTCTCTTCCTTGGAAGATCTTGTCTCAAAGAAGATAATGTCATATCCATGTAAACCGCAGGCAGAAACAAAACATATCATAGATTCCGGGTGCTCCTTCCCCTTCCCAACCCATTTCTGATTGTTAAGCTTATAGAATTATTTCAACCAAATAAGATGCTATTCACCATTATCTAGATTATCCTATGTAAGTATTCATGAAGATGCTTTTTCAATCATTATTTTGATTGACATAATATTATTAAGAATGTGAGATCAACCAGGCAGTGGTGGCGCATGCCTTTAATCCCAGCACTTGGGAGTCAGAGGCAGGCGGATTTCTGAGTTTGATGCCAGCCTGGTCTACAGAGTGAGTTCCAGGACAGCCAGGGCTACACAGAGAAACCCTGTCTCGAAAATAAATAAATAAATAAATAAAAGAATGTCAGATCAGAAAGCCTATAAAGAAAACAAAGACAAAGGTCTACTACTTTTAATTCACATTTCTTTAATACATATCTTTTTTCTGCATCAAACACACCCAGTATTTTTTATTTTTTCTTCTAGAAATAAAGGAAGATACTGTACCACCTGTATATCCAGCCATCAGCAGTATTTAACAGTGTCTACTGCTAAATCTCTGTGTCATTTCAGATAGTCCACTATGTGAAATGCCTGCAAAATAAATGTGGGCACAACTTTAAACAAAATCTCTATTCTCAGATAAGGGATCTAGACCACATTGTCTGGTACAGAGTTCTTAGGAATCAAGAAGACTTTGGGGAAAATGGAGTTGTCTCCTGAAAAATTTCCAAGGATGTTCTCACAATACAGAACATGGATTAACCAGATATATACCATCTATGGGGAAAGTGCATACTTCTACACAAGATGCACATACAGGGCAAACTAGGAATAAGAAACTGAGAATTGGAGAGATAACAAGAATGCAACTGTCTATGCAAACCATGTTGGGGGTTGGTCTGGTACTGGTATGTATTCAAATGCTCTTCAAATGTATTCAAATACTGGCCCCCCAAGATCTAGTTACCCCTGAGGAGGAGATGTTCATGTATACCAAGTGCTGCTATGCAAACCCTGTTCCCCAATATTTGGTTAATAAAAGACTATACTCTGTGATTGGGCAAGAGAAAAGTGAGACTTGAGAATCAAGTGAGGGGTCTCAGGAGAGACCAGAAGAAGAAGAAAAGAAAACAAGAGAACAGGAGACCTTCATGAGAGATGGGCCATGAGAAATAGCAAGTAACAACGGACATATGGCTGGGATATAAATTAGAATAGCTCAGAACTTGTCCAATCTAGGCTCACAACTTGTAAATAAAATACCGAAACTATGTGTCTTTTCTATGGGCAAACTAGAATAAATAATTATTTTTACAAAGGGAATGAGGAAGATTTTCTTCTGGGTATCTCAGTGTACACCCGAAGTCCTATCACTCAGAATTGTAAGTTCAAGGCCAGCCACAGCTATACAGTAAGACTCTGTTACTTAAAGTCAAATACAATAAAGGTAGAATATTAGAAAGGGAGAAGAAAAGAGAAGGATAGATTGAGGGAAGTGAGAGGTGTTTCTACATGTAAAGATATTTACATATGACCAGGTGCAGTGAGGACTCACACTAAGAAACTGATATACCCAGACATACGGAAAAAGCTGCTGGTACAACACAGAAGATCTTCATGGTGAAAGGTCTCTAAGCCCTAAAGTACTATGAATTAAGAAGGTTTCCTGGGGTGTGGCTGAAAGAAGATGAACATAGGGCAGTTAGGAAGAAGTCCCCAAATGAATCTTTGAAGTTCCTGCATGAATTGGAGAAATCGAATTGCTACCTGTGCTTCCTCTTAGCTATGTATCCACGGTGACAAAATGGTGGGACATTTTTGACAGCACAGGATTGGTCATGGCGCCATATATGGACAACAAAGGCCCCAATAAAAGTCCAACCTTAATGAAAGTCCAATCGCATAATAATCCTGGGGTCTAAGTGATCCCAATAGCCCAGAATTCCCAAGGAAGTTACACCTCTGCTCAGGTCAATAATTCAGGATACATTCAAGCAAGGCAGATCCTCAAAGTGATGTGTGAACTCTACACAAAAGCAAGGAAAATCATCAGAAAAAATAAGACAGGAAATTTATTTTCTTAATCTAAAGAATCTGATTCGTGCTTATCGTCTAATGTATTTCTAATCTAAATTGGTAAAAGCTAAAAGGACTCTTGAATCCTTTGTCACTGTGATATGAAAATTGATTACATAATTATTTTTAAAAAACACATATTACATGCATAAATGGATCCTATTATAATCATCGTATATCATGCTAATAACATTTGGCTTCAAAGGATAGTCTTGAACAAAATTAATTTCCTTTATAATAAATGAAGCATGATATGGAAAATTATTCAGCTGCCTTCAAGATCTAGTGATTCAAGTATATGTAAAATAATTGTTTTCATCTGTGATAATTTTTCTCTGGTCCTCTATACTGATCTCTGTGCAATTCAGTCATATTATATGAGCATCAAAAAAAAAAAATGATGTTCCTCTGATTACACGGGATGGCTGATCTATATCCAGGGCTCTCACTACCAAAGCTTTGGAGTAAATTTTAGCAGAAAGAAACAGGTACATTTTCAAATGATTAGAGGTCATAGGCTTCATTCATTCTTCCACTTTCAACCAATCATAACATGAGAACATTCGTTCTTTAGGGAGGATAACCCCACAAATGCAACAAGAACTTTATCCAAAAATCTTAGCAAAAACTGCCAGACTTACTAACCAGAAGAGAATATCAACCACAGTGAGAACCAAGAGAATCAATGTGTTGGGCACTTTTTCTTGAACCAAGAGCACTGTCTTTAGGGTAAGCAGACAGAGAGGAATGAATCTCTACTGTATGAACCTTCCCTAAGAGATGCCCAACTTCTTGTGCTTCCGCTTTATACATAAAGCATCAACATCCCTAATCCTTACACAGTTTCCATGAGGGATGGAAGTAACAGACTGAAAATGTCTAGGATGCGACACCTGCACTACAACAACCATTCTTTCACAGACACATGTTCTCCAATTATATATACCATCTCACCAATGGCTCTCAGTGTCTGACAGCCTTGGCCTCCCTAACCCATGATTCTTGTTAAAAACAAAAGTAAAGGTCTGGCAACCCTGACACAGGGTAGATGATAAAGCAGAGAAGATATTTGACTCAACTTAACCAATTCTATATTTCAAATGGTGAGGTAACTACTACCAAGGAATTCCTGTAAGGAGTTACTACTAAAACACAGACATCTGATGCCAGTTTTCTGTCATAGAGGATCAGAGGTCTCAGTGCAGAACAGAAGCAGCTTTACACTACTTCTGGGCTCTCAACTGGCCAGCTGTGGCTCATTTGGTAGATACAGCCGCCTGCTTAATAAAGCAGCTGTACTTACTGTGCATGGACATGTGTTAGATGGGCTGGACCCTAGAGGTGTAACGTGAAGAGCCTATCAAGGTAAGAAAGCCAACTGCTCACTCGCACAGACAGGACAAAAACCTACCTCAAAAGTCTGGGGAAGCTTAATCTAACTCAAAGCATATTCTAGACTATTTAAAAAAACTGCTTTTCGTTTTACACTAATTGCATTAAATCAATATTTTTAGTAATTTTCTTAGCCCCTTTTATTTGTGCTTTGGTTGGCATCATGTCAAGCAGTCAAGAAAAAAGGAAAAGTATTTCCAGATGCTTGGGCTAAGCAAATTGGGTGGAATTTTCCTTTAAATAAAATGGAAAATATATGTAATAGAAGCCCCACTGAACGCCTATCAAATCAAAATGACTACCGTCGGCATCTTATAATTCACTGGCTGGTTTATGGCCTCACTGTATTTCAAAGAGTTTCCCCTGCTCACATAAGGCTCATATAATGTTCTGTAGTGCTAGACCTGGCATGGGGTCTTAGACATAGCTGGAAGAAATAGACTGTGAAACCTATTGTCATACAACTTTCTTCTTTGGAGTGTAATTGAGGAAGTTGAGCAAAATAAAATGTGCCACTTCAAAGGCAACGTTAAGTTGCACTTGAGCTCCGTAAGAGACACTACCTCAGAAGTAACAGAGGTTTTCTGTTCCCTGACTCAGGAACACACTTGGCAGTATAAGGTGTGCTGCTTGACCGGCTCCTGAGATAAGGAAAGCAAATAAATGATAGTAAGCAAGGTCATCAGATTTTACATTAACTCAAAACTTCCAGAGGAGTTCTCTGGATGCCTCTTATTCAAGAGTGGACTCTGTTTTGCTCTGCTATTCTACTGTCCAGGTAATTTATACAGAGATATTTGTAGGTGCTGGGCATTGTAGGTGCTTTGGAGTCTCAGCAAACTTATTTCTAATTACAGACATCTCGAGTAGAGGCCTCAGTATAATCCACCAACATACGGCAACCCTTACTCATCTGAGCAGCAAGGTCCAGAGGCAGGGCACCTTCAGCAAACCTGAGAGGAGATGTTACCAAGAGACATCCTCATTTCTACAGCAGCACTCCTGTGTTAGCTCCTGTTCCATGGTCAACACTAATGTCAAATGATAATCCACCGAGCCCAAGACTTGGCCTTCACAGATGTCCAACCATCCAAATGTACATATCTTCATGCCCTGTATCTTCCCTTGTCTTAGTTTCCTAAGAACGCTCAGACTGATGGTTCGAAACAGACACTCACTTCTCCACAAAGAGGTTTTGGTGTCTGGAAGCAATTTTGCCTGTCACAAATATTGGTGCAGTCAGAGCTAGTAAGCACTGGTTGGAGACGGGGAAAAATTTAAGAGGGATGAAATTCCCATACAAAAGGAAATTATCTAATCAGAAACATCAACAGAGCCAGGGTTATAAACACTACACTACACACACATGCCTGTGCACTTGCGTACACATACACAAACACACACACACACAGACACGCACGTGCTCACATGCACACATGCATGCACGTGTGTGGACATGGGCATATACATGAATAAGCACTGTAGATAACCTTGCAATATTTTGCTTTGTAAGAATGAAGGAAACTGGGAAGGCCAGATGCTCTCAGCACTAAAGATTTTTCTGTCTACTAAAATAAGAAGGTTGGCAGAGACATTGAACAGCTTTATTATAGACACTGTCTTTCTTTATTCTTCTATGAATGAAATAAGAAAAGCGGTGCTTACAGTAGAAAATTAGAACATGGTTTTTACATTTTACCCAAAAGTTTCTGTAGAATACGTGAGTGAATGTAATTCTTAGACAAATGATGCTAAAATAGAATTTTTAACATTATGTACTATAAGTTCTAATTAAACATGTAACCTTGGTTTTATATCCAGAACATATAAAAACATTGGTTTAATATGCAGAACACATTTACCATCCACTGATGCACATCATCTGCACTTCTATGTTTTAATTTTCTCATATAAATCTTTATCTTTAAATTTGTGCACTGCACTTTTTAACTTCCACAGCCTCTAAGACAATTGCTCCCTCGACCCACCTCTAATTTGCCAAGTAGGTATGAAGTATTAACCTCTGGTAGTTTGCAAACAAGATGGATCACAGGGTTCAGGTTATGGTTCTATAATCAGGCACTCCTCTTAAGACAGCCCCCTCATTTCGGTGCCATGTCTTCATCTCCACAGATCTTAGGTCTATGTCACCTTTGTGACTCTACCATTCTGTGTGACAGCAGCCTGAGAACAATCTCTATAGCAAATGGCAATGGACTGAGTGGCTGAAAACACAAATGTACTTCTCGAGTCTAGAGATCAAAAGGTTCAAGGCACAGGCAGATTCAAACTTGTGCTGTCTAGTGTGAAGTTGGATATGTCTCCTTCCATCTTCGCATGGTAAAGAACAGAAAGCCCACAGCATGCTGTCTTCTTCTACACATGTTCCCCACTGTGGAAGTGCTACTCTCATGATCAAGTCACAGATAAAAATATCCCACATACCATCACATTGAATCTCAGAATCCCAAGATCTACACAGACATTTGATTCACAGTACTTTCTGCATGCAGAAGAAAGACTTGATGTTTGTTTCCCAGGTGCTCAGTCTCAATTGCATAGTTACAAGGCATGCCTTTCCCATGGGTCAGTCAAATCCCTGCCCTTTCCCAGCAATTCCTGTCCGCCTGCAAAAGTAATCCTTATCCTTTACATCTGATAACTCCTCCACAGTTCACAAATACTGGGGGGGGGTATACTAATTGTAGGTTCCCTACATGGAAGCTAGACCAAGAGCTCTGACATACACACACACACACACACACACACACACACACACACACTTGCACACATGCATGTACACAAACACCTCTAAAAGGAAGAAAACTGTACTGATCCTGGCTTTGGCACTGATAAGGACAAGTCACTGTATATTAAGTCCCACATACATCTTGGCCAGAGTGGGAGCCCTCAGTTCCAGAGCAAGGAAAGAGGTAAGGGCATACAATCACACTGAAGAACATGGTAAGGAAAAGCTGCAATTGAGTCCAGGAAAATACAGCACAAGGAAATAAAAACAAGTAGGTGCTGACTGTCCATTGGCTTACCTTCACACACTGACTTAAAACATACCCCACCAGGACAGCCTCTTCTGATGGTTCAAACCTCCAGGACCTCAGACTGGCCCTGTGGTGCTAATGGCAAAGACAAAAGAGGCTTCACCCCTCACACAAGTGTGTCAAAATTATAAATGACACCCAAGGTACTAGTGTTTATTCATCTGTGAAGCACTTCATTTTTCTTAAGAATCAAAGTCTGACAAGAGATTCAGCTTCATGGAATCAACATAGAACTGACAAAATCAAACCAATGTAAAGTCAAATCAGAACAACGTTCATTCATCTGTGATGTCACAAAGAAAAGTTATGTCTCACGAATGTTATGACTATGTCATACTGTTTGATATGTACCCCTAACATACTCTTGGCACATCTGTAGCCAGACCAGACCGACAGCTGCAATGTCTGCTCAGGGGAGCCCTTGTTGACCATGTTGATTCCAGACAATGCTAAATCATAAAGGGTCTTTGTAGCTGGGCCAAGGCATTTTGCTTCTCTGTTACTTCTTGAGACATGTGCACACAAGATGCCCCAGCAGGAGACACATGAGAACACAGGAGCCCAACAGGATGTGTACCAGGCCTGCTTCAGAATACTGAGCCTCATGAGCACCTCGATTTTGTAAGCTACAGCAGCAACATTGGCCAGCAAAGGGGTAATGTTAGAGTCAGTCTTCTTATTTACTCATTTCCTGAGTAAAACATTGAGCACTCTCCATTAGAGTTTACTTTAATGATACTGTTCATCACCACCCATAATATACAAGAGAAGGGCACACTGTGACACAGGAAGCATATTTGATATGTGCAGGGTTACTCGTATGAAAGAAAAGGAAGTATCAGATATCTTACATCAAATGCCTAAGGGAGGACTTGCAGGGTCTTAATCCTCCAAGCTGGCTTGATCTTCTAAGAAGCAAATGTTCAAAGGAGAATGCCTGTTGTCAGAAACTTAATTCCTGACTCTCTGGAGGAGATACTATTCCACTTATAGAAGTATCTCAAACCATTGGAAGAAATGGAGAGGTGGCCTGGTAAGTTCACTTCTATCTAGGTTTCTCTTCTGAGCCAGAAAATGGTTAGAACCTACAGGCCTGTGTCTCCTAACCCCTTGTGCACTTGCAACTTCAGTACCTGTTTCAGAGTCATCTCTTGGATATCACTTCATGCTTCATCACGTAGGCCATGCTTGAATTAATGAAGATACCTTCCTAGGCATCTCCCTAGGTTCATGTGGTCACATACAAACACTGCATCCAGACCTAGGAAGAACTTGTTTGTAATAAAGTAGGGAAATGGAACTGTTTTCAGAAAGTCCATAGGTTACTGCTTGGGTTTTCTTCTAGAACTTTCACTGTTTCTGGTTTCAAGGTGAGCTCTCTAATCGACCTGCAGCTAATTATTGTGCAGAGTAATAGACCCGGGCCTGATTTTATTCTTCTGCGAGAGGACATCCGTGTTTTGAAGCATCATTTGGTAGATTCTGTCTTTTCTCCAGCATATGTATTTTGGCCTCTTTGTCAAACATCAGATGGTTCTAGTTAAGTACATTCATGGATGGGTCTTTTATATTATTCCACTGATGTACATGTCTGGCTTATGCAAGTAACATAATGCTTTCATGAATACATCAAAGTCTTTGAGGGCTATACCTATTGAAACCACCACATATGCAAACCAGCAAATGAGATTGATCAAATTTTGAAGCTTTTACACATATATGTATAGAATATATATATATGCACATATATATATATATATACATACCCATAACTCAAAATGTTTACTCTGTATTTTCTTCTAATGCTTCCATTATTTTAGACGTTGCAAGGAAATCTTTGAACCCACTCTGAGTTTAAAGAACTGGGAAGAGATAGGAGGACCTAGTTTTATTTTTGTGCTTTCGGATATCCACTTTTCCCAATAACACTAACTGAAAAGACTACAGTGATCGACTACATATCGATCACTGACTACACCATACAAATGAGGCATATCCTAATGCCAGAGTACTTCCCATGGATTCTGAAAGTTCACAGGCCATTACTTCTCATCACTCTGCTCTGCACCATACTTTACGGTAAAGTACATCTGCCTCAGGGACTCAGGGGCCAACACCAAGTCTCGTTTTCACTAACAATGAGAAATGTGGGTCATTAGTTTTACAATGATAAAATGTATTGTTTCTTCTGTGATAGAAAATCAAAGTTGCACACGACTGATAAAACCCAGGCATCCTAACTTCACAGGACAGGTCTTCTAACAAAGCTTCTGACAATGCAAGCAGGGTTAACTGAAATCCTTGTAAGAAAAGCTCTTGGCCTCCTGCCTGCACAGCCACGTGCAACATTTTAACAGCACTGGACAAAATCCCCATCCCATCATAGCGAAGCCCTCGTGGAGATGTACAGAGGCCGCTTATATGCTGTTATGCTGCTGCCAGAAAGAAGATCACTGACCACAATCACAGCACACATCGGGTCTCTCGAAGATAAAGGATCCCTAGCAGGGGAGGAGAGACTCAGAAAGTTAAAAAGCAGTATACAGGGGCTTCAAAGATGGCCCCTTGGTCAAGAGCATTAGCTGTCCTTGCAGAGGACCATGGTTTAATTCCCAGCATCAAATTGGAAGCTCACAACTTTATGTAACTTCAGTTGAAGAACACATGCCCTTTCCTGGCCTGTGTAGTCACCAGGAAGCATGTGGCACACTGTCTTAGGGTTTCTATAGCTATGATAAAACACCATGAGCAAAAGCAAGTTAGAAGAGAAAGAGGTTTTTGATGTACACATCATAGTCCATCACTAAGGAAGTTTGAACAGGAACTCAGGGTAGGAATCTGGAAGCAGGAGCTGATGCAGAAGCTATGGAAAAGTATTGGTACTGGCCATTCTTCCATGGCTTGATCAGTCTGGTGTCTTATAGAACCCAGGTCCAATTGCCTAAGGGTGGCCCCACCCACATTGGGCTGGGCCCTTCTCAATCGATTACTAATTAAGAAAATGTCCTACAGTCTTACCTACAATCTTAGAGGCATTTTCTTAATTGAGGACCCCTCCTCTCCAGTAATTCTAGCTTGTATCAAGTTGACATAAAGCTAGCCAGCCCATGCACAGACATATGTACAAGCAAAACAAATTTACACACAATTTTTAAATTGAAAATAAAGTAAAAGAGTAACAAGCAGCCAACACTGATATGTTATAAAGTGCAGTTTGATAACAGGTTAACTGGAAAATACATTATGTTCACAGCATACATGCACCAGTGCCTCCCTAGACACAATGAGAGCTAATTAGTAAAAGGGGGGATTGATGCGAACAGGAACTCACGTTAGATACTCGCTGTAAGAGCTTCTTCTGTCTCCCATAGCCAGAATGGGATCTAAAGGTAAAAGATTAGAGGTTGCCACTGCTAAGACTTTTAGTGGAATCTCTCAAGAACATAATTACCTCTGGGACTTTCTGTCACATTTGCGATCATTTTTGAAGAAATGTTATCAAGAGCTTGCCTACAGGTGTCAGCACCCTCATTATGTCTTCTAATTCTGACCAAAACATACTGGTCTTCTACAGTGATTTCTGTTAGCGAGGTCAACAAGGCAGGGACCACAAATATGTAGTTCAAACCCCAATAATTTTACAATAGCCCACACTCGCTTGGACTAAGTGCTACTCCATCTGAATTAGAAACGAACCCCTTCAAAACAAAAGTTATCATGGCCCAGGAAAGATTTTTTGACTTTCTTTCCTAAATCTATACCTTCCTAGGGCTTTTCTGTCCCTGGACATGGTCTATTATATTCTCTTGTTTAAATCCAAAGTTGGTATGATGAGATGGGTCCTGTCAGTGCTTGTGATGCGCAGAGAAGTAAGCAGGAGAGAGGTGAGGATAGAAACTCAGTTTCGGTTGACTTCATCAATCTGGATCAAGACTTCAGGGAGTCTGATGCCAGGCAGTTCACTGTCAGCATACTTAGAACACAGCACAATTTGGGGAAAGTTTCCTGGAATAACATAATCCCTGGTGTACAATGTACATGAAAATGCAACTCAGGATTCATACCATTTCTTCCAAGAAGATGGCTTCTAGACATAGGGTATCTGCCTGTACTCATTTCAGGGCCTAGGGTGGGCTCTGGCTTGGTCTTGGTCATAAACATAGCATACAGAACATTTAGATCACTAGCCACCTCCAGTCCTGGTTGTATGAGCTTGAAATGGCCTGGCCCAACAGGTAATGCAAATCACCAGGCTTCTAATTCCCAGGTTTCTTAATGGAAAAACGGCTTTTGTTTTATTTTATCTTTGGGGGTTGTTTGTTTGTTTGTTTGTTTTGTTTTCTGCAACTTTTCCATTGCAAAGACAAGCCTGCATGCTTAACATTCCTGGTTTCCCTGGAGATCTGTGGGCACAAAGACCTCCGTGCTGTGTTCCCAACAACATCCATGATTTATTTTTCCATCTTTACTCAGGTAGAATTTTTCTTCCATCTTTACTCAGGTAGAAATTTACACAGATGCAATTTCTAAAAATATCAAGCTATACATTCTTCCCCCTCCACTGAGACATTCACCCATCCACCACCCATGCCTTAGAGAATGGTCTATGGCAGACAGACTCCTACTGGGTCTTGTTGCTTCACTCCTACTTTGTAGTCCTTGTGGTAACCATGCCAGTTTAAATAACAAGTTGAAAATGCCAACCAATGCTGTCCAACCACTTTCCCCAAAGCCACAGTAAACACATAAGTTTCATGTCCTGGCTGACAAAGTCCCCCATACTATAATTGCTCTGTTGGTCTTATTTAGGTCATCGCCTCCTCATTCTCTACAAAGTGATTTGAGATTGCCTCTTATTCATGCTCTACCAGATGAATCCAGGTATGACACATCTCTTGTTTATTGTAATTACTGTGATGCTGTAACACATCCTAAGTGTCAGAAGTCCAACACTGTCGGTCACCACCATATCCCCAGTGGCCACAGCAGACTCCTACTGAGTGTGCTCACAAGACATCTGCTTAGGAAGGAGAGAATGAGGTTTCCCACTATGAATTTGCCTATAATTTTCAAGAAAGTGGTGAGTGGTTTACATCAATCACAGAAATTTGATTTCCAACCAGACATTAATTGGGATGCCTGCAAGTCCTTGGTGACCCCCATGTCCAGGAAGAGATGGGTCAGAAGCACCATTTGTTTATACAGATGTCTGTGCATGTGGGATTTTTATGTGAAATCAACCACCAATCATATGTCTTCTACAAGATAATTATACAGTAAGAGCAAGGTTCTATCCTCAAAATATTTGCAAGCTCCAAGAAATAAAATACTAAAGTTCTATTTGTAGAAATCCATAGCTATCTTATTAATCAATAACATTTAAAGTAGGTGGGTTTAATAGTCTATTGTGGGTTTTTTTCATAATATACTCCCAAGGGCATTCCTTGAGAACTTTTGGAAGTAAAAGCAGTGAAACACATGCTAGATTAAGAAATTTAACATACTGCACTAGGCTCAGCCACCTTGGTGATCTTGGCATCCTCAGTACTTTTCTTAACATCTCCACAGCTTTCCCCAGTCATCTCTGAACTGAGGCTACCATTAGTTAGGATTAGTAACATATGATTGTTGAGAAGATAAAACAATACATGTTGACCAGTCTATCAGTGCTTGGAATGCTGGGAACACTGAACTGATTGTGGCCATTATTATGAATAACCTATCAGTATTGGACCATTTCAGAGTATAAAATTCTTAAATTCCTTAAGTTTGGATTGTTGCTACTATTATGAAACCTTAATTTATTTATCCATGTGTATACATGTAAATACATGCATGTGTGTGGACATACATGATGCTCACAAGACAACCTGCAGAAACTAGTTCTCTCCTTCTACCAGGTTCTGAGGAAAGAACTCATACCACTGAGCTTGGCCTCAAGTGTCCTTACCCACTAACCCATCTCACTGTGCAGTCATTGCTACATTCCGAGGAATCCAATCCTTCCTTCTGATCCCAAGTGTTTGACTGCTGGAAGGTGCAGGTGACACATTGTGTCTATATTTGATAGTTTCTATACGTGGGAGAAGTGTATGGGCTTCAGAAAAGAAAATGCCGCCCCCAGATCAAAGCTATCTTCACAAATTTTGTGTATCTCATTAGAAATGTTAGTTCTGAATGTATCTGACCATTTGAGATTTGCTCCAGAGAACAATTTATTGTGAATAATCTACCACACAGAGCAAACTCACACAAGACTCATTATGAGGATGAACACAGACACTCACATATGATTGTAGCTAACTCAGCCATCAAAGTTCATGTCAAAAGTTCAGTACTATTAAGATATTCCAGAAGGCACTTCTAAGACCTTATTGATATTTTTATATCTGAATTATAGCATAGTATTAAAAGAATGCAACATAATACATAAAATATAAGGTTAGTGGATAAAAGAAATTGATTCAAAAACTGCAGTAGCAGAAGGATATTTTATTGTATCCAACTGGTTTAAGAAGGAAGACATTCTAAAAGAAAGACAGATAGGTAATGGCTAATTGGATTTGAAAATAATAAAGAATAAGAATTGAAGAGATAGCAGGTATGGTATCATATGACTATAATTTCCACCCTGAGGAAGCTGAGGCAGGAAGTTTGCAGCAAGTTCAAAGCTAGCCCTGATGACTAAATGAGCTCCAGGCCAACATGAACTAGGTACCAAGCCCTGCCTTCCCCCGCCCCAGTCCGCCCAAAACAGATATGTCCTCCTGAATACATGCTACCATCATAACAATGACTAATGAGCACTAATAAAGGAAGTGTGTGCCTTTCTGCCTCATTGGTGCTCCATTGTGTCTAGTAGATATTGTAAGCTAGACTGGCAGACAAATCACATTTGTGTATCACTTCTATGGACACAATTGACAACATGGCCCTGAAAAAATGTTCAGGAATAGCTGATCAAAAAGGGGATGGCTATATAAATGCTATATATACATTTATACACCCATATGCAAATGTGAACACGTGCACAAAGTCAATGAATACCACGTACTTAGTGGGTACTGTACAGTGCTGATTGTCCTACAGAAGTTTATTAAATAATGTGCCAGGAGTTCGTAAATGAACTACTTAGGTGAGTTTTACTACCTAAGTTTAGTCACTGATTTCTGCATGCATTCCAATACATCTGCTATCTCTGATAACTGTGTTATGGGAAAAACAACTTCAGAGTTCTGAGCTTGCCTTACCCCGTGACCTGGCAACCATGCCACACTGGGCTATTTTTGTGTTTAACACCATAGACTCCTTGAAGATGATACTGATAAAGCTCTGATGTGACACTGATAGTAGTCCAAGCACTTGATTTATGAAATGTTAAACTCCAGGAAGGAACTGCCACCTGACCCTCCAGTACAAGGGAGCACTGCACTGGGAGGATCACACTGGGAGGATCACACTTGGAGGATCACACGGGGCTATGTATATCTTCCATCTCACCTCCATTTCATTCTCCTATAGCCAGCCTATGCACAGAGCTCTAGGATGAATATCACAGCACCAGGGAAACTGAAGCAGGAAGGTGATGAGTTTGAGGACAGCCTGGAATAGAGAATCCTACTCAAAAACAAAACAACACTCATTAAAACAAGTAAGACAAAGATTTGGAAGGATATGGCCAAGAAGGGTGGTCACCCACATTGGAAAACCTCAAAGACCAGTCAGAAAGACAGCAGAGTTCAATAATATGTAGACAAGCCTGAGATGCAAATCTGACTAATATATTATTGTAAAATCACATAATAAACACATCACATGAATGGGAGTACTCTTGAAAGGCGAAGGAAGCACATTTTATCACACTTCAAATCATTAAACAAGCTAAACATCATAAAATTTCATATGAGTAACTTCATAAAGTAACACACATGGCAGAGCCCAACCCGCTGCACACCATAATGGCCAGTACTGAGGAGATCAACACAATAACCAAGCCTGGGACCAAGTAGTTTGGAAAGAATGAAACAGATGTAGACACAACCTGACAAAAGCTGAAACTTTATATAAAACTGTACAAACAAAATGATGGGGATGGGGTGTTAATGAATTCATGGAAAAGCCCATGGAGGATGGGGAGTTGAGTTCCAGGGATTGGTGAACACGCACACATCCACCTGCTAGATAACAGTTGGGAAAGCACAGCAAATGTGCTAATTGGTTGAGATTCAGGAAGAGCCCAGTTCTTCCTCTTTCACACAAGCTAGCAGATGTCCAACTGTGCACGACCAAATTAGAAACAACTCTTTATCCATTCAGCTTGGTAAACCTCCCAAATGCATCAGTCAGCCATTTACCAATGAATCAATCTATACTTTAAATAATTATTGGCAGCCAATTATGTTTTAAGAAAGTCATTCTCATTCACCAAAGGATGGAGCAATGTGTAATGAAAATGTGCAAAGACCCTTCTTTAATGAAGCTAACACTGGAGAAAACCAGAAAGTAGATGGATATAGAACAATATATTGAATAAATTAGAGACTTCTAAACACTTTGCGGGGGGGGGAATAAAGTAGCAAAGAAAAGTAGTGAGATTGTTTTAGAGTTGTTAACTTACTCAGGAGTAACACCAAGGAATTATGATTAAGAAAACCTGCAGGGCAGTGGTGGCACATGCCTTTAATCCCAGCACTTGGGAGGCAGAGGTAGATGGATGTCTGAGTTCAAGGCCAGCCTGGTCTACAAAGTGAGTTCCAGGACAGCCAGGGCTATACAGAGAAACCCTGTCTGGAAAAATGAAAAAAAAAAAGAAAGAAAGGAAGGAAGGAAGGAAGAGAGGAAGGAAGGAAGGAAGGAGAGAAAGAAAGAAAGAAAACCTGGAAGACAAGAAGATGTTGCTCAGCAGTCTAATTGATACTCAAGTAGAGTACCACAGCCATCAGAAGGGAGTTTGTAAAAAGCCAGTGGCCATATCACACTAGAGAAAGGAGATAAGATGATGGAACCAGCAATGGGAAGAAGGGTGAGGGATAAAGAAGGGGCAGGGCTTTGCAGACAATGAAGGTGTTTTCACCCAAATGAAATGGAGCCACTAGGGGACCCTGAGCAGAGGTAGAGAGACTGACCGGAGGCTGGAAATGCAGCAGAAGAGTGGGAAGATCATGAAGGATGTACTCACATCGTTAAGAAAAAGATCCTCAGAGGACCAAAGAGGAGGGTAGCAGTGAAAGTGCTCAAAAGCAGCAGATTTTAGATCTGGGGACCAATGATGAGATTTAGTGATAGCTTAGCTATAGCATAGGGGGCAAAGAGCGGAGCTGAGCATTATTTCGATCCCAGAACCTTCTGCAACTAGGAGAATGGACTTGCCTTTAGTATAATGGAGAAGACAGAGCAAGGGAAATAGGAAAGGAACTCAGGTTTAGCATCCTACTCAAAACCATACTTTGATATCCAAACCGTGAGACCAGATAGGCAATTAAATGGACAGTTCTCGAGTGTGGGACTGCAGGCCCTGGCAGGGGTAGACATTTGTGTTTAAATGGTACGAAATCAATAGACTCAACGAGACACCGAAGCCATGAGAACCATGGAGCCAGTCACTGAACCACATAGTACTCACATGGCTGAGAGGATGGAAGAGAGGCGAGGCTGAGACATGGTGAGCAGAGATGAGGGGTTCAAGGACAGGGCAGTTAGCTGGGGAGGGGGTGAGTGGCGCTGCAACTGGTAGGTTTCTCTTGCTCCAGTAAGTGATCTCTCACCCGTGATCATACAAGAAACTCTCATAACCTCAGTGGGTCACATGGAAAAGTAAGGCATAAAAGTAGGAGGGAGACTTGCTGATAAGGATTCTAGTCAGAGAGGGAGAAAGACGAGAAATGAGAATGAAGATAGAAGGCACTAAAATCCATGCCATTCATGTATAAAACGGGCAAAGAATGAATGAGTTTTTTAAACAGATGGGAAATCTATGTCAAGGAGAGAGGAGGGATCAAGGGCACAAATACTGCTGACTACTCAGTGTGAAGCCAACTGAACTTCACCAACACATTTAGCACCCTGCCAGTTTGGGCCTCTGGACAAGAAGAGGCTTGCAGAGGGGTAAAAGTTGGGCTCCTGTGGAGCAGGAGAGAAGGCAAGGCCTGGAAACACATGGAGCCAACTCTTTGAAGGATCTTTTCCTGCAGAAAACAGGGGATAAATGGGTTGTCACTACACCAGAAATTAGGGTTCACAGATCAGTGATTAAAGTTGTAGATGTTTCCAGTCTTATTAGAAAGATAATGGGGGATGGGTAATAAAAGCTGATAACCCCCAAAGAAAAGGGAGACCTGAAAAATGATAGGAGCAAAGGAACAAACACAGCTCAGTCACGCTTGGGTCACAGCCCCGACCAGAATAAACCAGAGTAGCCCCTAAGAGGGCTGCTGGGATCGCACAACTCAGTGGGTGCCTGCCTGCCTTTTCACTCTGTCTGTAGTAGAGAAACCTCCAGCATAGAAAGGAGAAACAGTGGTCCTTACCATGAATGTGGCCTCTGGGCTAAGACCAGGGCAGTCACCCAAATTATGTGTATTAAAAAACAAAAACAAAAGAAGTCTAAAATCTTTTCAGACCACAAATGCCTTAGATCTGCCGCCCCCCCTTACTCCTTAGCAATGAAATATAAGAGCTAAATATTCCTGACACTTTTATGGAATCACAGCGGTATTTACTTCCCAGAATCGCCTGACCATCTTTCCGACTGTTGCTTTTTCTGCTTTGGCTTCCCCAGCATGATCTTTGTTCAGGCTTTAAGCAAAAGCAAATGAGGTGAAATGACAGCCCTTTGTGGCCTGAGTGACAGAGACACCAACACACAAAAGCCACATGAAAGTGCTGGATAGGCGTGAGCTGTTTAAGACTGCACGCCTGCAGCAAAGAGATTTCCACAAGGCTCTGATGTGGAGACAGTGCAGGAAATTCCCAAGAGCCATGAAACCCAAACACCCAAACCCAGGCACTTTCCCCCTTGGGGATACTCTGTCAAAGGATCCTGCACATAGTTCAACTGAGATGGCGGTATCCTCTCAGGCACATGACAACCTTCAAATCCCAGCAATTAACCCCATACACATCTGCCACAACAATGTGTGTCTGAGAATGAACAGCACATATACACCTCACCCTGCTTGCCTTGAGCATCATGGACAGAAAGTGGATAGTGGACTTCACCACATGTCTGTGACGATTCACCAATGTTTAGTGCAGCCATAAAGCTGGTGACCTCCAGGCTGAGAGCATGCTTGGAAGGCGCTCACATAAACAAAAGAGGAAGAAGGCTACAACCCCAAACAAAAGAGCAGCATAGGAGGCTCACAGGTGCCAGGATGGGAATTCTGGTGCATTCTAACGTGGATAATGAAAGCAGACAACTCTCCCACTAGTGAATTGTAGTGCAGAGTGAAATGCATGTGATTAACCAACAGGTCTGTGCAGGCCTGTCTGGATCACACCACAGAGATTTTCCACTAGATGGACAGACAAAAGGACAAGCATAATAAGAAATGACATTATTTGAAATGGCAGGCTAAATCTTTACCCCTAAAATATGATCATTCAGCATGTGTAAGCAAGCAATGTACCCTACCCAACAATGCACATATAAATACCATGAAATAAAACCCTGACTTGGGCAAGGGCATCCAAAGAAAGGCTCCCTGCCATTCAGCAAATTATTTTAGTATTTACTTTCTATGTCCAGTGCGCCCTCTAGGATAAGCAAGTCATCGCCCATTTCACAGCTAGTAAGCCTATATCCTTTCAATTATGTTCAAGAACCAGCAAAGGAGATAAGGATGCTGAGCTGTGGTCCCCTTAGAGACTCAGCCTCCTGGGAGCACAAGGATCCCAAACCATCCAAACCATCACCCCAAGTCCACCATTGAACAACAATGTAGATGAGTAATTGAAGCGGAGTGTGGACATTAGCTTCACATCTGGGTTTTACTACTTGGTCTAAGAGCTTCATACATGCTACATAAACACTGGGGGAAAGTTATACACAAGTCAGGGACAAGAAACAAAACTGCTATAGTGGCTTAATCCTGATTTAAATGTGTGTGTGTGTGTGTGTGTGCATGCATAAAATGCCACAGAGAAACATGTCAGGTACCATTAAAGTTTGCTAACAAAACCCAAAACTGATGGCCTACATCATATGCGTTTATAAATATTTACTTTGTGCTTACATTTACAATTTCTCAATACAGGTAAGAATTGCAGAACACCCCAAAGTGCAGAAGTTACTCTTTTTCTGATCAAAGATCAAAGAGAACTTACAAAATATTAAAGGACTTTCAGCAGCCTGGCTGGTAATGTGAGACTCCACCGTAAGATAAAGGAAAGTAAAACTCAAGCCTTTTCTACCTGCATTTGGGTGCCCTCATATTCTTTGATATTAAAATTGGAGGTTGATTTTTATTAATAAAGAAGGACCAAAGAGATGGATGAGCAGTTAAGAACTCATGTGGAGGGCTCAAAGTCAGTTACCAGCACCCATGCTGGGCAGCTCATAACCACCTGTTACTCCATCTCTAGGGGCTCCAACATCCCTGGCCTCTGCAGGCACCTACACTCACACATACACACATGTTCACACACAAACCAACACAGATATGCATAATTTAAAATATTACAATAAAATCTTTTCAAAATAAGATGAGTGAGATGAGACTAGGTGAACAACTTGAAAAGCATCTTCTATTTTAAGTAACAGCCTCTTGAATCAAAACACAAAAATTTTTTAATTACATCAGAAAAAAGTGAAACTAAATCTCAAATTTCTAAGCACTGACTCAATAAACTATAAAGAAAAAACCTGATACCATTAAAATAAACTTTACACTTAAAATGATAAAGCTAATGAGCAAAAAAAAAAAAAAAAAAAAAAAAAATAGGAAAGGCCATTAGTGTATGACTTTAAAAAGTTAAACGATCAGAAAGAATGAAGAAATGACAATGAGTTAATATCCTTAAAACGTTAGTTATAAAAATTTCTTGCAAAACATTGGGTCTTACTAACTAGATATATCCATGAGCATATCTTCACATGTGCTTGTTTCCAGCTTCCAGTCTAGCACAGCAGATAATTACCACTTGAATAACCTCAACAAAACGAGAAACAATAAAAAAAATATAAAAAAGGGAACGAGTGTCATCATACTGAAACAATTATTAAGTGATGCTACACAGCAGGAGTGATAGTTTTATCAAAACAAACTCTCTAGCATATTGCTTATGAAGGGTAATTATCTGTTCACACTTTTAAAAGCCAACTGACAGTCTAAGACCCTTATTTTGAAATACTAAATCAGCTACAGTTATTCTTCCTAATGAATCCACCCTCAGTTAAATGAAGCTCTATGCTGATGGCTAGGGCTCATGCAACACTGCTTATGCACCAAATATTGATGCTTCACAAATATAATAACAATGTTGCCTTAAAGCTGGAACAAGACAAGCCAGGGGTGGGAAGCCTAGACCAACACCTCTGTCCATGGTCACTTCAGTCCAAACACGTTCAACCAAAAATAGAGTCTTTACATGGTAGAGTAGTATTTAAACATTAAAATTAGGTTTCTTAACAATTAGTCATATCATGAAGCACACATAGTATAACAAGAGTCTCAATCAACTGCATGTGAGTAGTGCTTTAACTCCACAAATCACTCATAGAGGATATACGAATGGAAACCACATTAAATACTAGAAGTAGTTAACTTCATGCAGGCATTACTGGAATTTGTCCTTTTTAAGCATGTATTCCACAGTCACCATTTCCCTACATGCAATTAATTTATTCTTTTTCATTGAATTTATCTGTAAAAATACAAATCCCCTTGGTGTTTGCAAGATGGCTTAGTGGATAAAGTCACTTCCTTCCATACCTCACAATCTGTTCTCAATTCCCAGAACCCATGTGGTAAAGAAAGAAAAAAGTGACTCCTGCAAGTTGTCCTCTGAACTCCATGCAGGTATTATGTCACACATACACATACACACACACCCCATGCACACTCACACATGCTCACATCCTCCCATACAAGATAAATAGATACATATGGAATTATAAAAAGTATTCTTAAGAATACAAATTCCTCAATTGTAAAGATATCATATTCAAAGTACAATATATAGTCTAGTAGACTTTACTAGACACATAAACTGTATACAGAGATTACATGTATATAAACACATTTTAAGATTAAATACAATAGCAAATTGCAATTACTTTTTCTCAGTTAATAAGATGTCATGGACAGCATTTTTATTTCTATAAGCAAAATTTCAATGTTAGCCAACTGTTACTAAAGTAATGAGTACATTTCCACACCCGTGGAGTAAGAATTCAGGAGTAAGGACCTCCTTGGCAAAGGCATGTACACAGAAGCTATTTTCTATCAGGGTCCAAGAATGAGTGAATTTGACTTAATTCCTCAAAGAAGCAGAGTAACTGAGCTTCCAGTAATACAGTACAGCCAAATACACATTAAGGTAACCTTTTAAAAGAAAAAAAAATAGTACTTTAGAATTCTTCCTTTCGTTTTTGAGATTGTAATAGAATTGCATTCCTTTGCTCCCCACAGGTCATCCTAGTACGCCCCCTTACTCTGTTTCAAATTCATGGTGCCATTTTTCATCTATTGTCATTACACACAAATATGTGTATATCCCAGATACATAAATATGACCTACTCAATATGCATCCTCTAACCTGTACATATGTGTAAATAGTCCAAAAGAGCCAAACAGAAAACAAAAATAAAAACACACAAAAACCACTGATTTGGATGCAAGTGTATAGTTTTTGCCAGGTTATCTCTTGTTCTAAAATATATGAGTCCTACTCATATATTACACCTACTTTTGCTCTTAGTAAAATAAGTACAGTTAATAGCCCATCATTTTGTTCAACACAGTTATTTGACAGCCAAAAATAACTGCATACTGCTCCTACGCATATGTGAAGCAGTATGAACAGAGACCGGAACTGAAAAGACACAAACACTGGTAATTAGGAAATGCTGCTGAGCTTGCTTTGTAAATGAGCCACGAATGCCAGGTGTGGAACAATGCATGCCAAGGGGAAAGTGTTCCTCAGGTTTTACTTTAAATAGCTATAGTATCGATACCAAAATTTAGCCTAACACATTTAGGGCATGTAGACTTTTTCAAGGGATAGAGCCCCTGATGCCTTTATTCCCAGTTTTTTGCAGGCACAGTTGAGATTTCATTAAAATTTGCGACAGGATTCTATGCACCCACGCTAAATTTTGTTAGGAGACTTAGTGGCTACTGATATATTCTCTCCTCTCTGTGATGAGACCTTTAAGCACTCCAGAGAACACATACATCAAAGCTCAGCAAAAGAGAGCCTTGGGGATCCCTTTCAGCCCCCCTCCTACCTTTGTAAATAAAAATTTACTGGAACATGGTCAGGCTCATTCATTTATGTATTGCCTGTGGCTACTGTCACATTGCAATGGCAGAGATGAGGTGACACAGCAGAGAATCTAAGGCCTGTAGACACTAACATGCCCTACCTCTTCAAAAGAGAATTTTGCCAATTTCTGACTGACAAATCAATCGCTTGAAAAAGCAATTCCTTAAATACTTGCATACTTTTCTTTAAGAGCCCTGAAATTTTCAGAACAGAAAAAAAAAATAATAGAGTATGTCTGTCCTCATTCCAGAACGGCATGCCCAATGCTCTAAATTGGCATCTGGGCTTAGGATTGGGAGTCTTGAGTCCAATCCTGTCTCTGCTCCTGCCTGGTTAGGTAAATTATTGACTCTGAGATTCAGTTTACTCATCTTTAAGGATCATGAAAGCCACCTTCTTCAAAGACTGGGAGCAAGAATTAAATGCCTTTTCCTCAGCACAGGGCCTGGTAACCCGTACAACCTGGATGAGCTAATAATATCCGCCTATAATGGACAGGCCACGGTCCATCCAAATCACAGCTACCCAACTCCTTAATGTCCCTGGGGCTCTTTCCAGCTTTCTGACTCTGTGGTTCTTCATGGAGGAGGAACTGAGATGGCCTGGTGCTGAAGTTTTATGTGTTTAGATACCTTGTAAACCTGAATTTATGTAGGCTACAGAGAGACACACAGGGTAGCACCTAGGCCGGTCCTGTGAAAGGTAGAAATTGGACCGGATATTCAGGGTCAGTCAAGCTCTTCCACATACCTGGAAACTGAACTCTTGAAATCCACTTAGTAGAGATCAGGATGTAAAACAATGGGGAACTGGCAGCATTGTCAAACAGCTGTGACAGTCAAAAGTACACAGAACGTGTATGCATGTGTGTGTGTGTGTGTGTGTGTGTGTGTGTGTGTGTGTGTGTGTGTATACACACACATATATATATATGGCTGTCATTGGCAATTTTTTGAAATTGGGAAGTACATTGAAGTTGCCTACAATGATACTTAGTTGTGTTCGGAAGTAATTTAATAAAGTGGAATGTTCCGAGTGACTAGCTTATACAGGATAGATCCTTGTCTCTCCCTGTCCCTGTCCTTGTCCCTCTTCCTGTCCCTCTCCTTCCTGTCCCTCTCCCTCTCCCTCTCCTTCTCCCTGTCCTTCTTCTTGTCCCTCTCCCTCTCCTTCTCCCTCTCCCTGTCCCTCTCTATGTTCCTCTCCCTGTCCCTTATCCTTCCCCTACCCTCTCCCTCTCTCCTCCCTCTCCCTGTCCCTCTCCCCTTCTCCATTCCCCCTCTCCTTCTCCCCTCCCCCTTTCCCCCTCTCCCTCAGCACCTCTGTTCCCTTCCCTCCCTCTTCTAGTCCTTCTGAAGGTGGCCACAGGTTTCACAGGAGAGGTTACCTCTTGAGTCTGAGACACCTAAGATGGATTCCCACAAACGTAGGATGTTGAGCTGGACTTTATATGTCTCAACAAACAGGACTGCTGATAGCCTGAGCTCCAGAAGAGGAGATGCTGGTCTTTACACTACCAGATGAAGCATATCCCTAAGGTACATCATGGGCATTTGTGGCCATTCTTAGAAGGTACAGGACACCTTAGGAAGTCCCGCAATAGGAAAGTGCAATGACAAATGGACACAACACACAGCACAGACACAAAACTGAAACTCCTTAGGAAGTCACACTGTGACTAGGAACCACCATGAGTCACCAGTTCTCTTCCTATCCTGGAAGTTCCCCAGTGATTTCACAGTACACTCAGACCCAAATAGCATTACCTTTATTAAAAAGCTCTTTTTTTTCTGAAAGCTGTCATTTAGTGCCATTTTTAACAGAAGAGACATCTAGTCTAAATGTGTAGCACTCTCTCTGGGCGTCTCACTTACCGAGGAGAGAGGGCAGAGACGTGTGGCCTCCGTCATGAATCACACTGAACTGCACAGCCACATGGGCACCCAAACCCAATTCTCACACGCCAGCCCTTCAACAAAGAGAGATAGAGATCCGGTTAGTATATATTGAAAATCACTGCAGTCTTTGCTTATAAATGCTAGGAAGTTCCATCAATAACCAGTACAAGCATCCTTGGCAGTGCTGGAGCGAGCAGTACAGGATAGTTCAGTGATCACCATTATAAGAAACCTAGCACTAGAGACACTGCTGGGTTTATTTCTCAAAAAAATGGATAAACTTTAAATATAATGCTGATGATTTTCTTCCAAGGCTTAGTTTAGTTTGAATTATTTGCCTGGGGGTAGGTGTATGTACGTGTGAGTGTGGGCGCCCACAGAGGCTAGAGCCGGCAGATTCCCAGGAGCTGGAGTTATAGGCACTTGTGAGCTTCCTGATATGTGAGCTGCGAACCAAATGCAGGCCGTCTGCAAGAGCTGTACACTCCCTTAACTGCTGAGCTGTTTCTCCAGGCTGAGAAAATAAAAATTTTAGTGCTGTTCAACATGTGAAAAAAATCTCATGAAACATCCAAAGGGGGCATTATTTCAAATTCACTGGGATTACCTTTAAAAGTTTGAAAATAAAATGGTGCCCATTTCAATGACTCCTCCACTGCATAGCTTACGCAAAAGTACTCAGAATAAAGGGTCGCACAAAGGTCTAAAGAGTATGTACAACATAAATTACCCCTGAAAGTGAGTTTATATTGTCACATGTCCCTGTGTTTCCTATACAATTATAAGAATTAATAAGAAATTCAATGGCAACATAATAAATTTACTTTACCAAAAGCCAAAAAACTTATTATATTTCCTCATAAATTTATTCTATTAAAGCAGGAAAGCCAGGTTGTAATGTCAAGCATGTGCACCAGAGATTGGAGTAGGTGACTCCCTACTCGTTATCTGTGCAATAATGTGTCCAGCACTGAACGCCAGATCATGTCCTTCATTTCTTATTCACCGTGGCTTTCTCTTCTCTTCTCTCAATGGTTTCTGGCTATTGTACATGTGAAGCACATGTATGTCATCATTCCTCACCCACACAATAGAGAGCAGCTGTGGATGGTGATGAGAAAATGAGAAGACCTTCCAGAACATTCCGGCAACTCTTTCACTCAACGAGCCCCATGTGGCTCATGTCAGTGATGATCAAAAGCCAATGAGCTTAAAGCCAATGTCCATAAAACAACCCAAAGTTTAATACAGCTGCTGGAAGTTGTAGATTACAATGATGGAATCAGCTAAAATGCCTTTAGGAGTAGCCTGGATTTCAGGGACAAAGGGACAGTAATTCTAGAAGGCTTCCGGCTTCTAGGAGAGCCCAATATAGAATAGGGAGGATTTGAGAGGAGCAAAGAAGTGACTGGGGGCAGTACTCAGGAGTGCTGGCCATGGAGACTTCCAAGTAGGCCAGGTGCAGCTCTGCCCTGCATCATTGCCAACTCTAAGGTCTCAGTAGAGTCCTCATGGCCTGTGACATCATCCTTTGGAAGGGATAAGGTACAGATGCAACTCTTTGAGGCAGAAATTAGGGTCAAGGAGCTTTCCCAAAGATAAAGATGAATGCTCAGGCCAGGAAAATAATGCAAAACACTTCTTCCTTCTCCCTTCCTTTTCTTTTTCCATTATTTTTCTCTCATCACCAAGGGTGTGGCAAGAAAATATTGATTAGTAGGTTATATTAAACAGCACATGTATACGAGTTGATTCTCTTGAACCCTACAGTATGCTTTATAACAATTACGACTACAATTCTCTCACATTTGCTGATTTAGATCATAGTCCAGATATGAGTAATAGAATTGGACAGATCCACTGATACCCACTACAGCTCTCTAACTGTCTACTAGTGCTAACACATAAAATTTAAATTAAAAATGGACAGTGGGCCTCCTGTCCAGAGGTCAGAGATAAGTTGATATAGAACTTCACAGCTATAACCGTTGTGAACGGTTATAACTATAACTAAAACAGTGGGGTTTTATGGTGGATATGAACAACACCCACGGAACAAAGCATTTTCTTAATTGACAAAGAAGATGAGACCCAAAGAACACTTTAAGAATTGAAGACTGGTGGTAAAAACAGATATTGCAAGGGCATCTCTGCTCAGTTGAAACAGGGACAGCCACAGCCTGGACAGCCAGACAGACCCAGAACAAATCTTTTTACTGTAAAAGCTGCCCCTTTCCCTTTGGAAAATTCAACTGTGGTGGACAGACCTCCTGTGGTTGAGGAAAGCACAGCTCCCCTTCAGAGCCTGATGTATGAATACAAAGACCATGCCAGCAACAGTGCCCGCATTTGTCCCAAGAGTGAGGTGGATAGCCACTAGCCATATACCAAATAGCTAAGCCAGCAACATCAACCTTCTGAGGCGCAACAATTATCCAGTCAGGCCTTGAGCCACTTGGGGGACAGTTCAAAGGCATACAACATAGGCGAGAGTGCATGGGCTCAGGTGCAGCTCCTGAAGTAGCAATGCTATGCTCTTAGCAGGAGCCAAGTTGCAGGAACATTCCTACAGATGGAGAAGCCCAGCTTGCTCACAGGATTTGGTTACAATGAAGACATGAACCAGCAGATATAGAAGTAACAGATCATTCAAAGGTATTCTAGAAAACTGAAGGGAGTCAAAAGGAACAAGGTTACACTAACCTAGAAGCATGCCCACCTGATTTAGTAACATCATGCACACATAATTCAGTAACATCAGTTTCGCCACTTGTCTTATGGCCCAATGATGTCACTCTTTTCTCTTTCTACTTAGTATCGACCTTGATACAAGCAACCTCTGAAGTTTAAAGAACTACTATGGGGGAAAAAATCTGTCTCAAGGAATATAAGTGCAGAAATTATCACTAGAAATCTTATTGATACACATTTTTTCCCAGAAATTTCATCCCATAACCACCTCCATGAGTTCTTAAAATGTCTCCATGTGGAAAAGACAGCATGAAATGTGAGCATCAATTATAGCTTGCTAAGTGCCCATCAGTGTCTGGCTTTGAACATACATATGCTTTATTCTCTCTGATCATTCTACTCAGCAAGAGGTAGTATGGACTTATTAACTCTTGCGGAGACTTGCTAAGCTGCATACTTGATAAACCCCAAAATTTTAGGTAAAGTTCAATTTGGCATTTCCCCAATACTAAAGTCACACTGGAAATTAAATGAATATAGACAGACTTTCTACCTAGAGTTATAGTGTCTAAAAGAGACTTTACCAGATAAAGGCTTAGGAAAGCTATACATGGCCAGTGGCGATGTCTTGGCATCAGTGTGTAGATCCCAAACAACAATTCATATAGCACATGCTGATGACAATGCCAACGTACAGGAAGGAGCCAGAACCCAAATCAAGCAGGATCTGTGCTCTCAGGAAATCACACAAGACACCATGTGATGCTTCTGTTACATAGTTCAATAAATACCATGTGAGGGGGCAGGGAGAGACATTATCTGTAGATAAAATAGTTAAGAAAAACTGCCTGGGAGGAAATACCAAGTGACATGTGCTCTGATGGATGAGTGGGAAGAAAGTAGAGTATGAAAAGAGGTTATGAAGTATGTCCAACTGATAAATTACAAGTGGAGCAAATAGCAAACCCATCAGCAGTGCCCAAGGATCATCACAAGTAAACAAAGAACCATATTAGTCAACACACACTGAGTTGGAGTGTGAGTGCCTGGTACCATCATTTGTGCTTGGTGTTTTGATGGAAGTCCTGCACAGGGCCACCACAGAAAGGGCTCCACAAGAATACACAAAAAGTGGACATGATTAATAGAAAAAAATCTGCTAAGAAGGAAATTGGGACCTCGGAGAACTAGGGAACCACAAGCAGAAACATGTAAGAAAAGCTAAAAAGGAATTTCCTGTAAGGGACTAAGGAACAAAGAGAGCTGACCTCCTCCCAGATGTTGAGGCAGCAGAGCAGTACCAGACAGGGGAGATGTCCACCATCACACTAAAGCTACTACCACACTTGACCAATGGGATGAACACAGAAAGGAGCCACACTAGACTGATAGATGGGCAAAGGAGATGACAAAATACTATAGGGAATTCAACTGCAGAAAGAGATGAGATTTGATCCAAAGGAAAGAAGAGGCACTGGGGTTCAATGGAATATAAATAAGTTGGGTATAAAAGCTTAACCATGGCAGTTGTCTTAGTTAGGGTTTTACTGCTGGGAACAGACCCCATGACCAAGGCAATTCTTATAAAGGAGAACATTTCATTGGGGCTGGCTTACAGGTTCAGAGGTTCAGTCCAGTTATCATCAAGGCAGGACAATGGCAGCATCCAGGCAGACATGGCACAGGAGGAGCTGAGAGTTCTACACCTTCATCTGAAGGCTGCTAGCAGAACACTTGGTTCCAGACAGCTAGGATGAGGGTAATAAAGACCAAACCCACAGTGCCACACCTACTCCAAGGCCACATCTTCTCTAACAGGGCCTCATCTGCTAATAGTGCCATGTTCTAGGCTGAGCAGATATAAACCATCAGAGCAGTTCTTCTGAGGACCGGACAGAGAGGCATGAGACAGGTCAGAGGCTAAACCAGACTTTTCCTTATTAGAGCATATGAAGAAATTGTGAACTCTGCAAATTGCAAAGGTAAGTCTAGTCCAAATCAGCTCCTGACAGGTATCCTTTAATGTTCTGATAGTGGTCCCTTTGATTTTTTTTTCAATCCATGGTAGATAGTCTATGCTAACAATGGGGTCTGTGGTGTGGGCTTTGTGTCACACTTACATATCTGACTTCAGTATGGGTTGTAGACTAGAGTCAACCACATGAGCTGTTAGCCACACTCACCTGATCCATTCCCAATAAAAAACAGGGTTTGCTTCCTTGAGTGACAATTTTTGTACTAGAACTAAACACTGTCCACTTGACCCCACTGGGTGGTCAGCAAAAGGTAAACCCATCTCTCCCAGGTCCCATCCTACTACACATTGTCCACTGCTGATCTTTCCCTGTTTCCTTCGACTAAAATCAACCACAGCCATGTGCCTAACAGCTTTTCTAGGTTCTGTGAGTCTTTCTAGAAAAAAAACCTCAGTGATCCTCAACTTAGATTGAGGATCTAGAAGAATGCTATAAAAGGTAGGTTCAAATTCAAAGGTATTAAATGTGTGGGTTTTTTTTTTTTAAAGGCTGGATTTTCATGGCTACATGGAAATGTAAAATACACAGGAGAAATCCCAGAGACGGTTCAAGTCTGGAATGAGAAGGTTTGAGGAAAGAGTCATCTATTAAAGAGACTGGCCACAGGCTTCACTGCAGACATGGTTAAGGGTTCCCTCATGGTCAGCGGTGAGGGTTGGAGCCAGAAAAGCAACGTGTAAAACTCAGAAATCAGAACTACCATTTCAGTTATTTTATGCATCCACAAACAGGATATATTTCACATTCCTAGATAAACTTTAACTACCTACAATAAATTTTTAAACATTTTAAAAATAGGAGTATCAACTGTGGTCCATTTATTTTGTAAAACATGAGCTATATCAGGGGAGAGGGGTGACTCGGGATACATTGTATCAGAAGTGAACGCCCTTGACTTTTACAGTAAGATGAAGAATGTGGATCTCGCACTTCTGTCCAGGAATTGAAACATGACCTGAATGAAGGACAAGGCTCTCCTAGTGTGTGAGCTCCAGGCCATACTGACTTGGTGATCATGAAACCCATAGGTAGGATGATGAGCAGACTCCTAGTGGGGTGTGGAGAAGCAAGGGGTGGGGGCTGGCAGGGGGACGGCTTTGGGAAAGCAGTGCCATGCAGGGAAGGGTGTCCCAGTATTCGCCATGAAGCCACATATAGCATATGTCCAAGTGGGAAAAGGTTCTGAGGCACAAGCTGATGGCTCACAGCGGATGGAATGATAGATGGCATGGTAAGGTCCAGGCATACCACTCCGATTTGTTCCCACTCTTTGACCTTGCTGTGTGAGGTCTTCTCTAAATAAAGGCATATCCTACCAGACAGCACACGGGGGAAATCAGTCACTAGTGCTTAAGGAAAGAGATGTCGTCATTAGAATGCTCAGTTATCCCGGAGAAGGAAGGAAGGTGTGAAAGGGGAACAGAGTAAAAGCCATCAAGAGAAAAATGTCAGAGGCGAGACTGGATGGTGGGGAAGGGAGAAAGATAAGTGGGTGGCAGGGGGAAGCACGGGTACAGAAGAAGACCTGGCATGGTGCAGCCCTTCCCTCTAAAATACCGAATACATTCCCATAGTAAATGCATTTTCATTGCTTACGTTCTAAAATAAATTCCATCATGTATATTTGAAGTTTACAAAGCACTGCCACTGAGGACAAGGAGGGTGGGTTGGAAGCTGCAGTGGAGCAAGCTGGCTATAATCTCAGCTACCTGGTTTTTAGTGACAAGGAGCAGCTAGAATTGACATGAATCTCAACTACTGTACAGCTTCTAACTAAAGTCCTCATGGTGAATATTAGATCCCATTAGATCAGACTCCAGCAGCAGGCAGGGATGAGGGGATGAGGAGGGGAGGGGACTAGGGGATGAGGGGGAGAGGCGGCAAGGACTTGGGCTTTTGCTTTCATTGGCAGACCCTCTTCCCTCAGCTATCTCGCCCACCCCCAACAAGCTTTCTCAAATATCCCAGTATTCAGAGGAAGCAGAGCTGCACACAAAGCAGACTGTAGGAGGCCACAAATCCTATATGACAAAGACAAAATGTAATATATATATAATGCATTTGATGTAAAGGTGTGAGAATGGTAATAGGAAAACATGGCATCTAAAACAGAAAACCCATGTTCTGCCTCTGCCCGGCAGCTCACATGGGCAAGCCATATTTTTTCTGCATCCAGTTCAAGATAAGATGAGATCAAGAACTGCACACAAAGCACCATAGGGGAGGCCACTATCTTCCAGGAACTCCTCATCTGGAAGTCAGCCTCACCACATTACAACATTCTCCTGAGTAGCCAGCTGTGTTCTTGAGAAATAGCACTATACATTAATCAAAACCATTTAATCAAGAATCTGCTTGGCAATTATCTCCCATGGCTTTGATAGGGTTGGATACTGAAATCTTTAGATTTCATTATCAAATCTTTAGATATCTTGGGACAGGCTCAAGGAACCTAGAGGCCAGAGCCCAAAGTAACTGAGGCCTCACAGACATGGCCCCTTTCCATGTGTCCACATGAGACCCAGGCCAAGGTCATGTAATAATGCAAAGATTGGGCTCTGCGACCCTCAGAGAATAACTCTAACTTGCTGGACATATCAGTGGACACTTCTAAAAGCTCCACCTAGACAGTGAGGGGCACATCAGACAAATGTGTCTCCCTCTTTAGAGTCTTCATTCCCAAGTCCAGTCTGAGATGCCTCCCTCCATTACAGAAGAGTCAAGGCAGTACACGGTGGTTTATAAACAATAAACACAGGCCAAGAATCCACAGAAAAGAGAAGACAGAAACAATTTCCGTTCTGAGAGCTCTGGCAGATCCTGAAAACATTTGGGAAGAAAGAAATCCAATTGTTTTCCACTTAGTCTTCCTGAAGATTACCCTTCAGTGAGCACTTGGAGCTAGTAGTAATTGCTGACCCCGGAACCATTGCATTGTCTCAATGGCTGGAATAAAGCTAGAGAAAAACACTTGCTATCAAATGTCTCCCAGTGGGGCAGTGCAGTGAGCCATGTTCTCGGCTGCAAAGAGCCATGGGAATAGACAGGAAAAGAGGGGCCCATAAACCACTACTGAAGCAAACGTGTTCCCAAAGATCAAGAAACTGTTCAAAATAAGAAAATTTTCAAAATTGACTTTCTGAGGACACTAGGTTTCATAAGAGTGAATATATCCTTATTGAGGTTACCATGAGCCAAATTTTCAAAGAGCGAGCTTGCTTTTCATGCAGGCAATTTTGAAGTGTTTGCACAAAGTGGTTAATTTGCATGGGCAATTGGACGTTCAGCTTTTATTTTGACAGCTAAATTGATTCATCCTTCTAGGCTACCATGTCAACACTGAGAAAGAGAGGCGGAGGTCTGTTCACACTGTGGCCTCTTGAGTGTACAGACTCAGAACAACTCACTCATCCACCAAGGCTCAACCTATGAGCAACAGCTTGAAACAACAAGCAATTTTAACATCAAGATCCAGCTAGCTCTACAAGGCTGAGGTTAGAGGTCATTGGTCCAGCATTCACCATATGCACAAGGCCATGGGCTGTACCCCCTACACACACACACACACACACACACACACACACACGCTGAAAAACAACAGAACTCTGAGCAGAAAAGAAAGAATCCAGGCTGACCCCAATAGCAGTCCTCTATAAAAGCATAATTTGCAAAGTCAGGCATAAGGCAGACAGGCATCTGCTGCTGGGGGCTGGGGGGTGGGCTGAAGGGAAACAGTCTTATTTAGCCTTGGGAAGTTGGCTGGCTGTGAGATTTCCAGTGAATTCTGAATGAAATGACAAGTGCTAAGTCATTCGGTAAAACATTTTGCTACAAAAAATAACAAGCAGGAGGTTTGTAACAAGTTTCTTGCTACAAACTCAGCATAGATAATTAAAAGGATGCCTCTCTTTAACACAAGGCCCAGAAAGACAGTCCAAACCCACAAGACTAGCCAGCCATGTGTGCAGTCAGCTCCGATTCATCGGTACCTTTGTTTGTCTCATAGGTGTGAGCCAAATGTCCCTGCCTTATGTAGATCAGGTAATCTGAGCTCCCAAGTTATTTTGCCTGGAAGACTCTATAATATGATGTTTCTGCATATCCAGGCATATAACAAGAAGTCCTTCCAGAATATTCATCTTTCCAGAGACATGAAAATCAAACCTTCATCTCACTTTAGAACTGTTGCATGCCGTCAAGTTGCTCAGGAATAAGAGCCATTCCGCCCAAACATTTGTTCATGTTTTATTGAGAATGTAACACTACATTGCCTCAAAAATGCGATCCTGTGCATTTGTCATTTCACAATATAAATTAGTGACAAAAACAAGAAACAGGCTACTTTGCAACAGACCAGCTGAATCATATCTTGCCATATTTTGAGTTTATACTTGTGGGAACAAAAAAGAAAATAGTTTTTTTTAAAATTGGCTCTCAGCCATGCCATCCCTTTTGGCACCAATTGTGCTGAAGCTTCCTTCCAAGCGGAGACCCCTGGCAGCTTCAGTAGTGCCCTAAAGCACCGTGTCACCTGCCTTTGGTTCCTCATGATACCATCTTCCCAGGCAAAAGGCCCAGCATGGAGGTTCGGAGCAGAGTGGATGCAGAGCAGATGGGATACACTACCTGCAAGCAAAAGGTGCTGGTCCACTTTCAAACAGTCGGAGATAGGGACACTTCAATAAATTCAAGAGAATGTACTTGTGTCTTTCTTAGTTTCAGCCGAATTATGATCATTACAAGATACTGAATGAAGGACTCTCAGAAATACAATTAGCCCAAGCTTCCATTGACTACTGAATGAAAAACAGATGTCCTACAACACTTACTATTCCCCCTTTAAAAAGGATGAAATTCTACCATATGTGTCAACAAAGATGGAAGTTAAGGACATTACACGAACTAAATAAACTAGCCACAAAGAGGCAAATCTTTGGATTTATAAATGGATTATTCCAAGCGTATGTTTGGAAGAAGGTTTGCTGCACAGAAGTGTGGGGTAGAACGGTAGTTACCAAACCCTAAAAGGGAGGAGACAGAAAAGTTGTTTCATGGGGGAGGGAACAGCAGCATGCACTTGGGAGGATTAAGTTCTGGAAGTACAGGTGACAATAACTAGCAGTCATTGACAAAACAGTTCCAATCAGCTGGAAGAAAAAAAGAAAGTAGATATTCGAATTACCCCATTTGATCAAAACCCACCAAAGACATAGTGGAAAGACCATGCTGCATCCTATAAACACAACCACTTATTATGCATCAATAACAAAGAGAGCAACTAGAGTTTGATTTAACAGTAACCTCTCATACCTCTCATCTTCATCCCTTTACCCAATGTTGCATTGCAGGTTAAAATAGAAATAGAACAATAAAACAACTCATCCTAGGAAATTTCTTACTTTAATAATTATTACTGGAGCCACAGTTAATCTTGAGCAGCACACTCAACCTATATCTGCTCCAATAAATGAAATAGAAGCAAGGCAGTCCAGTTGGCGGCACAGAGAGTCATAAACATACAGAAGGGCGCTTCTTCAGTGCTTTTCACTGAAAGTGCTCACACACACTCCTGACTTCATGAGTCTGCACACCTGCTCGCCAGCTGAACAGCTGGATAAGGAGAAGGTGTCCCATCCTGAGATGTCCACCTTCACGGGAGTGGGCAGCAGGAGCTCACTGTTGCTATTGGTTTAATATTTGTTCCTTTTCCATTGACTCTGAACCACCCTAGAAAGGTTCAAGCCCTCAATGGTACCCATGAAGCTCATGCACTGACTGCATCCCAGAACTCACCTCTCCTGCCCTTTCAGTTAGTATCACACTAAAGTGACATCAGGGATAGTTGGCTCCCTCAAAACCGCATGCTTCCATTATCTCAGTGGGAGGCAGTTTTCTCTCCTCAGCAACTGTTGCTCTAGCAGGTACTATGTTCATCTTGCTCCTGGATCCCACTGACCTGCAGTGACAGGGGATCTATTCGTAGTTGCCTTTGGATCCTGACAACAGGTTAAGTAAACAGGAGTGTTCAGAAAAGACAGCATGATGACAAATTCTTCACCCCTTCACCCCTCACGGTGTAGATATTCACAACACAGCTTGCCCTAAAGTATGCCTCTAAAGGGCTCCTTCTGGCTTAACATCATTTTAATCGTCCCAATCTCTAACCTTTCATGTTAGTCAGAATCACACAGAAATGCAGAGAAATCTGGTGGGATCTAAAGATTGCCCCCTCCTCATGCTGGTCTTCTAGAACACACTATTCAGGTAGGTGTCCAGGCAAGCATTTCTAGACATGAGTTGAGCATCAGTTACTTTGTTACAGATGTTGAGAGAAAAGTCACAACTCCAACTTTAGAGGCTCCTGTTTAAGTTTAGTCTCGCCTTGGCTGGATGGGAAAGTTTCCTATTGTTCCACCCAAGTGTTTCTAGTCTTCAAAGATACTTTTCAGTGCAATTTATTAGAAGCCATTTGCTTTCCTTATAGCTGAGCTGTGCCCAGTCCCCTCAAGAATGAAATTTCAAATCTCTGGAGACACTCTAGTGCAAAGAAACTGCTGTCTTCCCTTTGTACATCCACATGTCTGATAGATACATGGATGGCCCCTTCCCTCCTTCATATCCTCCCCAGTCTGAAGGTCTCAGTGACTAGTCTCAGGGCTGTGACATGATGATGTAAAAAGGGAGAAGGAGAGCAATTTTATGGCTCAAATATCTAGTAGGAAAATATGCTCCTACTGCAATGTAAACATTAGCTTTGAAAGGCTATCTTACCTGACTTCTACAATTCCCTCTGCAAACCCTTATGTAATCAATGTAACTGATAAATGAAAATTATTCCAATTAATTATACTCAGTGTCACAAGAGTAAATCCATAGTGGTCATGGATGACAGCATAGTGTCTAGGTTTGTCATCCTTCTTATTTATATTTGTAACCCTGAGGGTTAAATGCATGCCTTGTGCTTATTGAGCCAGCGCCTCAACACTTAGCTTCAACTCCTGCTCCAAACTTCCTACTTTGCTCTGGACTCCAATTCTCTGAAATCATGAGCTGCAGGCTCCTTGTACACCAATGTTGTGAAACCATCCAACCCTTTCTATCTGGGTATCCCTCCAAAGCTATCCATCAACCTCCAGGCTTTCTTCCTAGCTAGCCACCCATAAAGGACTCATTTTTACTGCTTCTGGTCCTTTTGGATAAGATCAAATATAAATGTCTGGAGTCACTGTCCAATTTCAATTTTATATGTGGCTTTAGAAGAAATGCATGTGTTCTTCCTAAAAATAAACAGACATTATAATATGAGCCATTAAATAAAAAGTTCTTGCAAATATTTTAAGTACTTCAAGCTTTATTCCAAATGCATCTCTTAACCTTGACTTTATTATGTGTTTGATTTGGCTCATTCACAGTTAACAATTCTCATCAACCACTTTCTAGATGTAAAGACACAAGAGTACTCCACAAGTAATAAGCCTAACTCTGGACCCCAGAGGTGTAAAGAAAGGCTCACATAACTCTCTGGAAGAGAAGGAGACAAGAGTGGGGAAATAAAGCCAAGCTGCAGCAGTCCACAGAATTGCCTTTGTTCTGGGATTGCTTTCTCAAACCGTGTAAACTCAAGTGTTAAACTACAAGGCTCGTGCCACATTATGCTTCTCATCCATCTCTTCTCTTGGACCAGCAGACATCCAGCAACTCAGCAGACTGCTAATATAAAATCTGCCCATCTCCCCTCACACATCCTATGAGAGAAACTATGGGAATCACAGACCACTGTAGCAGCCTCTGAAAACACTGGGGAAATTAAACAATAAACAAAACCCCATATTCAAACAGAAAGCTGAGAGAAAGGGGAAGAGGATAGGAGGGGGCAGAAAATGTTTGCCCTGTGGGCTGTTTAGTCCTTGATGTGCATCTGATTGCTCTGCAGAGAAGGGACATTGCTGTCATTACTGTCTGACAATTACCTAACCAGCAACCTATTTTTAAGTGCTGCAGAAGAGAAACAGGTCTGAAAAACAGCATGGAATTTTGGTGACAACCGTGTACTTCAAGGACTTCTAAGGTAAACGCTAGGCCATACATAGGCAATAATACTGTGTTTGGCCAGCTGCTGATAAGCCAGCGCCTACTCCTCCAAATCTGCCCTCTGCCATTTTCATATTCTAAAGTACATAGAGCCCTTCACCAGCAGCTGAGAGAAAAACTGAACACAGCAATTTTGAAATGAATGAGTAGTTTCCTGAGTCCCCTCTGATATGAAGCTCAGACAATGTCAGCTGCCTTAGTGCCTTCCTTGCTCGGTCAAGGGTGACAGACATGTCACTTTCTGAGCAGATAGGTCGGAAGGTCTGAACAGCAAATATCAGTCATGGCTCTAACCAGTAGCAGAAGAACAAAATCGTCTTTGGAAATACAATTAATGGGAGGTTAAAGCATACACCTGATCCACTTGGTATCACAAAACAAACTCTGACTATAAATGGGCTTATTTTCACCATCTCCAGGTACCTGTCCATCAGCTTTCTGTCATGTGCCGCTGCTACAGCTCATGATAGTTTGCATGTCTCCTAAAGCAAAAATAACCTTTTAAAAATAAGCAAGGACAGAGGAGTCTCAACCACAAGAGGTTTGGTCCTCCAAGGATGACACTCTGGAGACTGTCACTCCTCAGAAGATGTCTTCATTCCGGCTGAAATCATCAGAGGGAGACTCTTTCTGTCCAACTCCAGTGTGCTTTGACAGAGGCATGAATGTCAAGCAGAGCCCACTGCCCATGGCTGGATGCTGAGCAGGAATTCCAAAGCTGCCTCTGCTGATCACCAAAGTCAGGAGCTTTGGAGGGAGTGGGTACTGAGTCACAATCATCTTTCTATAGCACTTGACAATGCATCCGCTCCAAGCAAAGCACCTTATCTCAGATCCCCACTCGGACTCTGCCTCAATTGCTCTTCATGGGACAGAGAGACTGGAGTTGTGTTTTGTAATTAAAACTCAAGACTACCTGAGATCAAAGTCATGCTGGGCTCTCTTTAAAAGAGAAATTGGAAGTACATTATTGAGATAGTTTGAAATGGCCTCCATGGGTCCATAGGGAGTGGCACTATTAGGAGGTGTGGCTTTATTGAGTAGGAGGGGCTTTGTTGGAGGAAGTGCATCACTAGAGAGGGTGGGCTTTAACACACCAGAAGCTCAAGCTGGGCCTAGTAGCTCACTGTCTCTCTTGCTACCTGCAGATTCAAATGTAGAACTCTCATATCCTTCCCCAGCACCATGTCTGCCTGCATGCCTCCTTGCTTCCCACCAGGATGATAATGGACTAAACCTCAGAACTGTAAGTCAGCCCCAATCAAATGATTTCCTTTATAAGAGTTGCCATGATCATGATGTCTTCCACAGCAATAAAACCCTAACTAAGACAAGTATTAAACAGTAAAACAGGAGTTACCCAAGTTTCATCATTCAGCCAGCTCCTGGAGGTGCTACTGTAGATGCTACAAAGTCCACCAAAGACAGAACAGAAGCAATGAAGCTCTTGTACAGTGGAGCCTCAGAAGGCAGGTGTAGAGCTCAGAATCCACTCCAGAGGGATGATATTCATCACCCAGGGAGAAGGAACATGCTGAGAACAGTCTCACAAGAAGATCTACCAAGAAAGTCAAGATAGGTCCCATGTGACCTTCCTCAGGTGCTGTCCCTATGACCACGAGGTTAGAATGAGAAGATACTTCTTTGGTTTCCTACATCTATGCACAACGTCCTACCTTGGTGTCTCCAAGTGTTGTTTCTTTCATAGAGAAACAACTTCTCAACAGGAAAAGGCAATACAGTTGGTCCTCCTTAAGCACAGATTCTGTGTTTACAGATTCCTCTGTTAACTTAAATAAGTTTGTGCCTTCCAAATCAGTCCTGCTTGGAATCACTTCCAGTCATTCACTGAAAATATCAGGACAATAGTCCTGAGTCTCCCAAGTGTAGAGCTGAGCTGCAGTCAAAGTTCAGCTCTCTGCCTTCTTATCCCTGTTTTCCCATAGTGAGCCAGAGTCACAGGATCTGCTGTGACACATTTGTTGCACTGTGTGTGTGTGTGTGTGTGTGTGTGTGTGTGTGTGTGTGTATCTTTGTGTTTATACATGCAGGTATATATTTTTGTAAAAGTCAAAGGTTCACTCTTGATAGCATTCTTCAAATGCTGTCACCTTGTTTTGCAAAACTTTGTCTGTTTCTTTGTTTGTTTGTTGGAAGATAGGGTCTCACTAGATGGCTGTAGCACCAGCTGACCTGGAACTCACCGAAATCTGTCTCTGTCTTCTCAGTGCTGAGATAAAAGGCAGACACCACTAGGCTCTGTTCAAAGCAGAGTCTTTCTATTGGCCAGAAACTCATCAATTAGACGAGGGTGTCTCCCTAGCAAATTCCTGAGACTTTTCTATCTGCTCCTCCCCAGAACTAGAATTATAGGCAGGCATCATCACCTCTGGCTCTTGGAATCATATTCTGCTCCTCATGTGTGCAATGCAAGCATCTTATCAATTCAGGGAGCTACTCAACATCACTGTAGGAGACTACGTCCATGATTACTCTGCTTAAAAGTGTGCCAAAGCAGTACTGACGTGTGTTCTAGTTTTCCTGAGTACAAGGCTATGAGCCCCCCCCCAAAAAAATGCTAAGCAAGCACTGTTCAATTAGTAATTATCTTTCAATTATTCAGAAGGTTAGAACAACAACTACAACAAAACACTATATAGGGCTGAAGAGATAAACCAATGGGCATGACAAGATTTCAAGCACCCAAGAGCTGGGTGTGGACATTACACTTGAAACCTCAGAACTAAGGGATTCAGAGACGGGATTGCTAGGGCTTGATGGCCAAATGATCTACCCTGAACAAAGGACAAACTCTAAGTTTAGTGAAAGATTCTGTCTCAAAAGAATAAAAGGGACACTCACAGAGGATATTTATGTATTTATGTATTCTTCTGGCTTCCATATATATGAACATTGATATATATATTTATATATGTGGATATTTATATCTATTCTAATTAAAACCTACAAATGTGACTATTCAGTGGTCAATTGATGCAAATTTTGTGCCCAATCCAACACCATAGTTTTCCCGAGAACAATGGCTCAGTATTTGTTAGTTCAGGATTTACAAAGACTTAGAGAAAATACCACAGATAACAGAATGGGTTATGCATGCTAAAGGGCATGGGCAACAGCTGAAAAACAGCACCTGCTCCCCAGCTCTGCAAAGAACATCACAGGCGGACGAAGGAAGACTGCAGGACTGAAAAAAAAAAGGTGGAATACAGATGACACAGAAGACCAGCCAGCTTAGACGCACAGCGGGAGACAGGGAGTCATAGAACAGAAACTCAGGAGACACAGCTGCCTACACATTCTCAAAGCAAGCTGTGGCTCTGTGTCTTAGAGAAGCCTGTAACTCACCTTGCTACCAGCAAGCTGGGAGAGCCCCAGGAGCCTGGCTGTCTGGCACTAACCACCATGGGCAACGACCTTGTGAAGTCATCCTGCAGTGAAAATGAGGTCCCTAAGAAACAGAAATCTGGACGGTTAATAGGCATCAGGGACGATGGGCTGGTGGCTAAGGTCACCAGTGGAATAAGAGCCCAGGATTTGGCTCAGAGGGCTTCTTATGGCTTTAATTATGCCAATGCCATGTGAACCACCTCATCTAGTTCTCATTAGAGAAGGGCAATCTTTGTTCCCTGGATTTAAGCAATGATTACAATCTAAAAGAATTGATTGTGTCTCATTATGCTGGAGATAATATATTCCTGATGATTCAGGCCATTAACTTGAACCTCCAAATACCAACACAGGTCATGCGGCACCCCTTTAATGTATTCCCATCTGTTGTGCATCTGATAGGAAAAGGTGTTCCTAACACACGGTACATAAAAGAGAAACTGAGAAAGCAGTACAGAACAGCAAGCACTGTTCTTTTGATTGTTTCCCACTCCAGGAACATCTTATCTTAATTTAGTTGAGTCGCTCTGGTACAGCGAGATCTTTAATATTTAAAAAGCAAAGCAAAACAAAGAGCAAATAAATTCAAAAGTGGAGCAAAATAAAAAGACACAGGGCTGTGTTTTACAGCTTCCTGGTCTTATGCCCTCTTCTCCAGCTGCATCTGCTCTGCATCATGAGAGGAACCGGAACCATCACTTCTAGGTAGAATTAGCTTCCTTTAAACCCATGGCTCCCATTACGGTGATCAAAACAATAACAAAAACTGAGTGTCCTTCTTGAAGTCCACTTGTAGACTGTCAGTTTCTACAAGGTGAGCCAAACTCAAGGAAAGAATTCACGTGCACCAACACAAATAAAACATGCTCCTGAGGATGTGTACCTACTTCTCTTCCACTGAATAAGTAATTCTGATTATCATCACCAAAACATAAATTAGCTATAAATATATTCAAAAGGAAATAAAAATTTACCAAACCCACAAATAATATATCCAATTCTAATATTTTGAACACTAATCAGTTACTAAGTTTTCAACCAACCAGCACCAGCCCTGGATTTTTCTTGTCCAGCCAGTCCTGAAGGCTCCAATCACTGCAAACTGAAGCCACTTCTCTGGGATTCCCACTAATCGCATCAACACAACGCTGAACCACAGTATGCTGTTAGAAAAGTGTCTGAAGTAGACATCAGTGCTTTCAAACTAGCACCCAGCAGCACTGTATAACAGTGCTTTAAAAATAAGCATCCTACTAGGCTCTTCCACACAAACTGGCTGTAAAATATTCTCTGCCTCTACTAAGACTGGGATGTATATGTCTGTCAGTTAAAAGACCATTAAGCAGATTCTGTGGCAATAGAAAAGGAAGGTTTCAGCCCCAATAAAATTTTGTTCCAGAAGGCAAAGGAATAGCTGATGATCCAAGTAAAAACTACAGACAACGTTTCTTTCTAAAACACAAGGCTGAGTTGATAAGAGACTCCCTGTCTGAGAGTCTGGATGCACAACACATAAAGGAAGAGAGTCATCCAAAGGATGTGAGGACAAGCACAGGAAGCCCTTATAGAGAGTCAAGTTTCTGCCTCCTGTCTCTGGTGATGACAGCAAGAGCAGCTCTTTGTTCCTAAGGCATACTACAGTTTCAGTGCTCAGGCAGGGCATAGTCCCAACTAAGACAAGTCTTTCTGGGTACTCTGAAGAATTTCCACTCACTATCTCCATCTTCCACAGGAACTACATCTCCATATGCGTCTTAAACAAAAGGCTATTCCATCCCTGACACAGCCAGGTGGGAAGGGAACTGTGTATCTCTATGATGCTCTGCCTCCTTGGGAAGCTAAAGCATTCTTCTGAAAGCATCTGATGATAATCTCAACAGACAAGCATCTGACTCCAGGTTACAGGTAAGAACTGGGATTTGAAGAGGGGGCGGGGTGATTAAAAATAAGGTACTATGCAAAACGACACTGGAAGCTCAAAGGAAGCAAGCCGACAAGTGGGACAGAGGCATGGACATTTCTGACGAGCAGACCAAGCATGGTGAAGGGCACCTGTGACTTTGGAGCTAACCAGTAGCAGATGTGGCCACAGTTTCGGACTTCCGTCCCTTTAGCCCAGTATTCATGCAACCCAACTGGACCCCAAACCACAAAGTGACTGGAGGAGGGAGAAAATGGAGGAAGGCTGAGTCAGTCAGTCAGCTGCAATAACAAAGGCAGAAGGCTCAAACCACAAAAGCTTTTAAAAATAAACACTGTAATTCAAGGCAAGGGGCAGGGGAGGCCACAAGCAGGTCTGGGGAAACTTTGAGAAGCACCGGATCCCATCAAACATCATTTCACAAAGCCACTGGAAATTGTCATTCAAAGAAGTATTTAAAAGACAGTGGAGGGGCCTCCCCTCCCTAAGGAGGACTGCATTACAGTGCTTCTCAGAAAACCCTGCCTGCTCATACTGGCCCACAAACGCCCTTCATCTTCCAGTGAATACTTCCTTCCTCAAAGCCCAGGACACTGCAAGCTTCTAAAGTTGTATGTAATACCCATCCCCCCAAATGCTCTAGCTCCATTTTAGTGAGTTGGCTCAAACATAAACCAATTTCAGAGATTTGGAAAGAAATGCTCTAAAAGCCTATTGCTTCTGAATTCTATACAAACGGTGGCCCCAAATTTCCCATGATACTTAAAAGAAAGGGAGCATGCCAGCCCTCTACAATGTCTCTGGAAGAATCACACCCTCTCATTTAAATAAACTACAGAAAGCATTGCAGAAAATAAAAAGCAGAACTAATTCCATGACTTGAGTTCAAAGGTGACCTGTGTTCCATGTGCAGCAGAGATGTTCTGTCAATGTTCTGAATTTCTCCTTCTGTAGCAAAGAAACAGCAGCAACCAGGATGCAGGTTATTGGGGTTTCAAAACAAGCATGCCATGTTCCTGCTTCCATACAGTGGCTCAAGAATCCAACAACATTATGATCATAACTAATGGGATTGTTGGTGACACTGGGAGAAGAAGGCCAAGGGTGTGAAAGTTACCTACTCTATGGGGTAACCATGGCTAACTTGAGTTCCCCTTGATTAATGTTAGAGAGAGGGACAAAGTGAAGGAGACAGACAGACAGACAGACAGACAGACAGACACAGAGACAAAGAGATAGAGAGACAGAGAGACAGAGAAAGACACACAGAGAGATCTCATTACCTGAGATTCTTCCTTGGTATTTTGTAACTTTCTGCCCCTATCAGGAATTTCACTGCTTTTGCTAACAACTTTTCAAGATGAAAATTAAAAACATCAATTTGATGCTCTTTTGCCTCACCTGTTTTAAAAGGGTCACAGGATAAGACTTTGAAATAAAGCAAAAGGAAAGAAAATATATTGTCTAAAAGTTAGCATTGCTATTATTTGAGGACGGATAAAGAAGTGACAACCACAGAAATGAGGGACAGAGATGATGACAGGTCCTTCTTTAACGATGGCACTTTCCTTCTGAATCTTGAAATTCCTGACCTTCTAAAAGCCTGAGCCTTGAAGACTCTTGGGGGTTCAAGATAAGGGAAGAAAATAATAATAAAATAAAAAATAAAAATAAAATAATAAGATTAAGACAAGCATTTGTTAACTACATCCTTCCCTCAAAGTTTAGCTGTCCAACTATGTGAACATGGAAGTAATAATATCTTGTTATTAATGATATCTGAGTGTCAGGCACTCAAACACATGGATCCCAGCTCATCCACATAGGCTTTTACAGAGACTGTTCAACAAGCCACAGAAGACTACTGTAAACCTCACTGGAGCTAGATCAAGGGTCTGGACACTGAACCTCCAAGGAAGGTGAGTAAATACTGCAGGAACTAGGACCCCTGGTTTGATCCAAGTTTGCTATGAAATGTTTCAGGCCGAACTGGCTTGTCAACTTGGGAGTACACGTGAGCATCAGCATCTTTGAGATCCAATGAGTACTAGCAGTGAGATGCCAGGAGCTGGCATCCACTGCAGAAATCTCCACATACCTGAATCATTAAACATGACAAAATCAAACTGATACCGACCTGGAAAGTTCATCCCTACAGACTATACATAGTGCTGGAAGGCACTATTCAGGCTACTGAAGGAGAAGAGTGATCATCTGTCTTACCAGCTGTGGACACAGTGAGCTACAGTAACAGCCTACTTAGAAAGACATGCCTACTCGTGCAATCGTGGTACCCAATTTCTGATACTTATGTTTCATTTGTTAGTCTATGGTGTCTACTAGAGTTGATGTCTCCTCATTATAATGTAATTCCATTTGAACATGTGTGTGCACACATGCACATGCAAGCTTCTAGAATAGTAGATATCCATACGACTTTTTGGTACAATCATAGGAGTGGCCAAACACTTTTTAATTGGCATTAAGTTCCAATCTACAAGATAAAACCCATACTAGACACCATTATCTGCCCGAAATCCTGTGGCTAGACAGGCTTTAGGCCCTAGCAGAGAACATACTATCCTTATTCTGCTAATTGGACATAGTATAGAACTAAATGCTAATGGCTTATTGTTATACCCATAGATTGAGGCACCTCTGAACCTTTGACAAAGAAGCTTCTACTTGCAGTAGATGGGGATTACCTACTACTGCTACTCCACTATTGGCCAAGACCCAGAATATAAAGAACACAAGATGCTTAGCACTAAATGGAACATATGTATAACACCATCTCCTCTCAAGGTTCAGAGATCGTTACAGAAGAAGGATCAGAGTCTAAGAGTTAGAGGCAGTAGACGACTACCTAGGAAAAAGGTTTTTTGGACCAAGTGGGAGAGCTGCACATCTAAACTCACAGCAAAGAAGGCAAATGAGAAATCTGAAGTCAGAGCAAACCCCAGAATGCAGAGAGCAGTTAGGCACTAAAGCCCACCCTTAGCCATAGAGCTATTATCAATTGTCAGCTGCTATGAGTGGGAGAGTCTGTTTTTTCTAAGAGTGTAGCCCCTGATGATCTACTGGAAAGCTCCCCATCTAAAAATGTTTAGGCAGTACACATTGGTCTTGATGGGCAACAAGTCAGGGGAAGGATGGATGGTTATAGACTAAGTAGTCTGGCACACATACATATACACATACACACACACACACACACACACACATACACACACACACAGAGGGGGGGGCACTCCCCAGACCTACAGAATTTGCCATTGTGTTTGCACAGGTAGAAAATTCACCCTAAACTATAATGTCTTCATTAGATTTCCTAACTAGAAAAACAAAGGCAAAATAAAATGGGGGAAATTGTACCAAAGAAGGGAATAAACACTGATTTTCTTTTTTTACCATTTATCATTCTTTCAGTGACTACAATCATGGGTTACTTAGCACAGCTGGTTACACCCTGCTCCAAACAATAAGACCTTCCCCTCTTTTTCATCTGTGAACTCCTGTGTTTCCCAAGCCTGGAAGAAATACTCAATGAGCTTTCTCCACAATAACTTCAATAAAAGGATACATATTCCATCTGTGTGTTCAAGGACTCTTCACTTTACACCTGAAAGTTTTGTTTTGGAGGAGATAGTCAAATAAAGAAATTCTCAAGAGTAAAGTAGTTTCTTATACAGCAGTGATAAATAAGTGTTCCCTAAAACAACCAGGTGAAGGGAAATTTTATTATTAACTGCATTGAAACAGTTGTTTAGATTTTAGAAAAGCAAAACAAATTATGATAATAGCTCCTGAGCTAAAAGGTGTCAAGAGGGCAAGAAGTCACTAAGAATCACAAATTATTTTCATAGCAACTTGTTTCTTTTTTTAAGTGAACTTAGGTGTAATCTACCTACCAAGAAAGGATCTTTTATTCTAGGCCTGCAGTAATCATAGTGGGGTTCCTACAAAAATAAAGCTGGCAGAATGTAAACTGTATGAAGCAGAAAAACAAAACAAAAGGTCTCTATGGGGCTAAACATGGATACTCTCATTTTGCAGCAAAATTATGGGTTCAGCAGGTGTTCCAAACCACGTAGGCCACCATGGCCAAGGCAGCTCTGCTCTGCTCCACAGCCACACTCCCTGCTCCAAGAAAACCACAGAGTACACATTTGAGGTGCTCCGGCCTTGCTGGTGACAGATGCTGAGAGAAATAAAGCTCTTCCCAGCCTACAGATGGAATGGCCCAGCCTAGATGCAATGTGTTCCCCATCTGGCCCTGAGGGAGGAGGAGCACTCCAGAACAGGATGGTGCTCCTGCTGTGTGCAATTTGTGGCAATAAGGGAAATTCTGTGCATGCTATAAACCAGTTTATCAGCTAGACTCAAAGGCAAATCCACAGCAGTGTTTAAAATCTGCAACAATATAGCTAGGTTTCTCAGTCTCACACAACCCAAATTACCAGACACCAGATAACTTTACCATGAGTCTCTCTTGTACATTTTACATGTAAAGCAGCATCCATGGCTTCGGCTGTTGACATACCCGTAGAATGCTTCCCTACCCTGAATCATGACAACAAAAAATTCATTAGACATTGCTTAAAAGGTCCTGAAGGAAACAAAATTGCCCCCAAATAAAGGCACTGTGCTCAGCCTGTATAAAAGTAAACCTTCAAATGCAGCACAGAAATAGTCTGTTGCTACCCTGAATGAGTGGAAGAACAGTTATGTAGGAAGACAGAGCCAAAGCTGAGACTGACTCCCGTCTTTTCAAGGGTGTGCATCCCACTTGCCTGGAAAAACTGCAAAGTGGGTACTGTTAATATTCCTGTCTCCAGACAGGGACTTGAAATGTACTTTTCTGCTCTGAATTATTTACCCCCTCTCATACCTCCTTTTCCATCATTTTTAAATAATTCTAACATCTTTTCACATTTTTAGCATCATGTTCAATATATTTTTAAACACTGTGTTTTATTTGATTTTTGGTAAATTACAGTGCAAACAGAATTTTGCACTCCATTTAAAGTTGCAAAGCCTCAGTGGAGGGAGTCTCCAGTGCCAACTGGGCAGCTGCAGCCTCAGGGCTGGCATTGAGGCATGCTCACCATCACAGCCTACTCAGTGTGGAAGCCAGGAGAACATGGGAGACATTGCCAGCCATCTCACAGGTGAGCACTTGCTGTTGGCTAATCTATTCTTAGTCTCGAGGGATCAGAGTTACATTTAAAACAGGTGGCATGTCCCACCTGCCCATCTTCAACTATTGGTGATGGTTAAAGGACATGTAAACAGATGGGACACTTGGGGGAGGGGTGTCCACAGTGCTCCGTTTCATGGGCATCCTCAAACAGTTTTCGGTACATTTCTAGTTTTCAAGGCCCTAGCTCCTTTTGTCCAGATTGAACTACAAAGCGGTATGATGGGTTTTGGTCCTCATCCAAATTACTAAGGAAATGTCAAATTGTAGAGTCAGAGGCCCACCCTAGACTCACTGAATCAGGAGACAGGAGAAAGAGGACTGATACTCTTGGTGAGTGCAGATTACCAGAGACCTATATGACTCTCTGCTTATCCGTGAGTCAACACTTGAGAATGTGTTGAATTTTCATGTGAGAATCATAACCTTACATGAAATAGAATAATATTACCAAGGGCTGAAATTTAATATCTTTTCCAAAATAAATGCCCTGATTAACTTGTTTTATGAGTCCATGATGTGTCAAAATATGGTAAATATTTTCAATTATAGTCAATGGGCTGACTGCCAGGTAGACATAGTATAACTGTATGGCATGCTACTAGCTGAGACAAATGGATGAGTCAACCCCTAGAGTGACAAGGTGACATCTGGAAATCTCTAGAATTGGGAAATGAGTGGGGCCAACCCTGAAGTCAGAGGAAATGTGCTCCTAAAATAGTGGTGGGAAGCTAATAATTATTGAAGACAAAAGTACTATCAAGAGAGAGAAAGAGAGAGGAAGGGAGAGAGAGAGAGACAGAGAGAAAGAGAGAGAGAGAGCGGGAAGGAGGCAGAGAGAAGGAGAGAGAGAGAGAGAGAGAGAGAGAGAGAGAGAGAGAGAGCGGGAAGGAGAGAGAGAGAAGGAGAGAGAGAGAGAGAGAGAATCATGCCACTTACTGACCAAGACAACCACACTGTTTCTCTCAGTTTCAATAAACTCACACAAAGGATCTTCTATCTTCTTGACCCCCAGCCCCTGGCTTTCCTTCTCCTTAAGCCATTACTTGAGAAAGCTTGCCACTGCAAATCCTTCCTCTTACCTTTTTGGGAGAAGAGCCTTCCCTAGTCTCTTGCCAACTGTACAGCCTACATCTCTTTTCTTCATGAACCCAGGAGCCACCCCTGTGGAATGTCACTATCAGCACAATATACAACATCCCATCATTCAACCTTGATGCGATGACAGGAGTCAACCTTTGATTAAGCATCAGTAACAAATACAGATGGTCTAATGGCAAGAACAACACTTGCAGACATCTTTCCATATTTTCTGTCAGCAAGGTCAGCGCATAGAAGATTTGGTTCCTGTGTTTTGTTTCTGTACAGCCAATGTTGATCTCACCCTTGTTTGCAATGGCCCCAAAGGCTTGATAGCTCACCTAGTACAGTTTTTCCTGATCGTACCAAAGGACCATGCAAACAAGGAAAGTCCATTTCTCATTTTATCCAAAGTGGAAGACCATACGTTACACAAAGTTTTCTGCAGCCAGAAGAGCGTCTATTTATTCCTTGGTTACTGACTAAGCAAAGCCACCGCTAAAGCATTCACAGGAGAGCGCCAAGGTGACAGGGTGCCACACTTCAAGGAGATACACCATAGCAGGCCACACTAATTACCTGAAAGGGCTTCCTGGCCGATAGTTGATTACTGCAAGCCTGGGTGGCTTCCCCCTTAGCAGGATCAAGTAAATACACCCCTGGGCCCATGCAGAAAGAGTCAAGCTGGGGCAGGCAGCAGCAGTCCTGGGCCTAGAGGCAGAAGCCCAGGTGGGTGTGGGGTCTAGACAGGCCTCAGCCTGCCCTGGCATTGGGTCTGCAAGAGGCTGCTTCCACCTAGGGAGTTACTAAACATTACAAATCGGGAAATGCTCTGGATGAAAGTTCTACAGCTGTATTAGTACTAATACCATTCAGGGCACTAAAACTTCAAAGCCCTTGGACAAGCTCACTCTACCTCATCATTGGAACACCCCAGTGAGCCAGGTAAGGAAGCAGGGATGATGATCCCCATCCAGAGCACAAGGAGATGGCAGGGAGCTTCTTCAGGCCATGGAAAGGCCAGCATGACTTCTAGCTCAGTCCACACTTACACAGCATGTTTCCCCTTGCCTCACTAACATATGCTGCTCCTACAACAGTCAGGAAGCCCAGACGAAGGGGCCATCAGCATCCACAGTCCAACTGGAAGAGAAGTTTCGTCTTGTGTTGTGGCTTTATAGTAAGCATTGGTGACTTACTAACTGAGCGGTCTGACTTGAGATGCTGAGCACCTAGCACCAAGACTGCGGTGTGCACTGTTTGAGTCTGCCAAGTCTCCAACAACAGATGGGCCTCCCTGGGAGACCACCCTGATGGCATTTACTACAGCCTAGATCTTTCCAGGGCAACTGATAACATTAGGTGTAGGTACTAAACAATCCTCATTGTGTGGCTTTGTTAAATTCTCCCTTATATAAATTACAGTATTTTCTGAATACTTATTTATTGTCAAGACTTACTGGATTACACCAAAAAAAAAAAAGTAAAAGAAAAATAGTAGTGAGTCATCTCTGCAGAGCATGTGACCCTAGGTTATATTGGGGCATAGGCCTACCTGGGTACATTTATGAAGTGGATCGCATAGGCCTATCTAGATACATTTATGATGTAGGTCCATCTCTGTCATATAAAATTCCAGCTCTTCTAGTTTTACCCAAATCTGTGAATAGTATTCAAATGTCTGGTTTGTAGTGGCTGCACAAAAATCTACCAAATGGCAGCACTCACTCACAAAGTCTCACACGGAATATCAAAGAACTCCCAACTGGCCATCAATGGAAGCATCTGTGGTGTGAACGAACAGAGATTTCAAGGTCATTTTTCCACTGTGATCTGACCCAGTAGGAATGGTTTGGGTATGAGTAATTTATCAATCCAAGTCAGCAGAGCTGAAAAACAAAATCACGCTTTTAAAAATCAAAATATTAATGATAATTCTTAGGATGAAAATATCACCAGTTAGAGTAGTTGGCTGAGGAGAAAGACAAAGGAAAGCTGAAGTGGCAAAGTGTTCAGTGAGAAACTGGTCCTGGTTTCTGCTCAGACAGGAGGGACAGGACAGGTATCGTCAAGGAGCAGAGGGGTGGGTATGGGTAGGGCGGCAAACCAAGCAGTTCCCCAGGCTCCTCTGTCAGAGCAAAGGCTGTAATGAGAGGTTCAAAGAGAGCAAGGGATGAGGTCTCAAAGGATGTGCTGGTTTATCCATCATTGTGATGGTTGCCAATGGAAAACAGTGAGACCTAGCTAGAGGTGTCTGGAGAAAATATACATGCCTCTGCCTGACACACACACACTCAGACTCTCCAGGTCTCCACATCAGGAACTGGACCAATCAGGGAAGTAGTCACATTGCTCCATCTTCCAAGAACCACTAGAAGGTTCCAGTGCCAATGAAAGATAGCAGAAGTATTTGACCTTTCTTGATGTCCCTCTAGAAAACTCAAATCATACTGGTCAAAGCCATGGTCATTGTCTGGTTAGAAAAAAATATGAGACTTTTTGAAATATCTAAAAATGCATCCTTAGGCTTTATAAATCAGTGGTTTTATGGTAAATAACTGTTTGGAACTAAGAAACTTCTCAGCAAAGGGACAGTGTGGACTACCTCTAACAAGACTCAATACACACCATGTGGAAAAACCCAGTTACAAGCAAACTCATTTGCTCAGGATTGAATGCTCTGTGGCATGTTTTTTGCTTTCAATTTTGCCTGAAGAAAGAAAGCAGAAAAAGTAAAAAAAAAAACAACTTTAGCACCCTTGAATGACTGGATGCTGCCTAGGTTAAAGGATCTACAATGCAAATCATTACAAATATTTTTTTAACTTTAAGAAAAAACAAGTAGCTCCTCATTTCTGCCTCTCAAAATGGAAACACCCTCTCTATTCCAGAAGTGTCCATCCTGGGAACATTTCTGTAAAGTGCAGCGGTGCCTGCTTTGGGTTTTGTTCTTGTCTCCTGCATGCCTCTTGGTTCTTGGGGCTATAGGAAGAGTGTCCCCTAGTGTTCTGGAATACTTGGGATTTAGGGTTTGTGTTATTCTGTGGCACCTCTGGTAGGGTTGTATGATTCTGAAAATTAATTCTGTGCTGAGCATAAATGCAATGAAAGATGTCTGCTCTGGTTTCCAAGGACACAGTGAGCCTTGTGCAGTCTTTAATCATCTCCCTGTGTTGTTCTGACAGCACAGAGGAATTCTCAACTCAACTGGTGGAACAGCCAATGAAAATACAGAGCAGAGCAGATCAAGAGGGAGAGGGGTGTTGGAAGACACCAGAGCAGTCCTGCATATTGATACTTTCTATTCAAATCCAGATGTCTTATTAACACCTTCCTAGCTTCATTTTCCTTCCAATGTAAGAGTCATGTGTATATGTAGAGACATTTTTAAAAGGAAAAAATATAATATGACCTAAAATGGCTGGTTCTGTAACTATTGCACATTGTTTTCTGATCTGATCCCAATTATAGTTGGTTTTAGAAATACATGTGTATGGTATACATAAAGTACATTTATGTCAAGTTTGTATTTATTGGATGAGATTTACATAGAAACACTCCCATGCATACAATGTGAATCCTTCTAAAGGAGGATTTTTAATGTCTTCTTAATATTCATGTCACATGGCACCATTCAGCTCCTCATCCCCAAATAGTGGCTATTTGTTAAATCTTTATTTTTTTCTCCTGTCTTTTCTAGTTATACATCAGCAAGAATAAAACAAAATCCATAAGAAAACAATGACTACATCATCTATTAATATAGATAATTTAAAATATAATATAAAAGAAAACATTAACTGAAAATAGTTTCATGGTAAACTATATGACTTTAATTGATGCAATCTGTTGGATAAGTCTGGAAATTAGTAAGAAAAATTGAGAATACTAACAAACCAATAGGTCCAGTAAAGACCAGTAAAGCTTAGTGTCCTCTCATGGCAGATAACAGGGACAATGTGAGACAGCCAACTCATGCGTGGTGAGAAATCCAAAGCCAGAGTCTGACCTTAGGAGTAGAATGGGAAGAAAGGAAAGAACACAAAAGAAAGGGAGTCATAAGAGACCGAAAGGAAGGTTCACAGATGAGGGTAAGATACAACTGAAGAAGGATAGATACAACATGCCCAGGACCACGGTCAGCACAGCCTAGGAACACCAGCATGAAGGCTTTAAGAGCAGATGACCTTCAACACAGGGCAGTGAGGGATCAGCACCTGTGCTAAGAACTACTACATGCTCATAATTCAGAAGGGAACCAGATCAGCCAGACAGGAATGAAGATACTAGAAAAACAGGGATCCCCAAGGTGAGATTCCCTCAGTGACAAGTCAGACTTCAAAGGTGCTGGCGAAAAGGCAGGCCACTCAGCAAGCAGGAAGAGAGTGTCAGAGCCAGCAACATGCATTGTTTCTTACAGATCAAGCAAGGTCTATATCATAGACTTCTTTTCTCAAAAAAAAAAAAATAATAAGTAGTTTAATGTGAGAAACATTAGTGATAGAGGAGGCACTGATTCATCAAGCCTTGGAAGGTGAAAAGCTGATTCTCTTGGATTGGAGTCCCAACAAATAAGACTGGTCAGTGAGGTCTGATGGTCTAAATTATCACAGGGAAGGCTTCACGAGATACCTAGAGAGACCAGCTCCTCATACAGTAGTCAGAATAGGCTGAGCCAGAAGGCAAGGCTAAACAAAAGTCTCTGCTGGGTTGGCAGGGTTTCATCAGAGCCACACAGCCCAGGGATGCCAACTGTGGTAGCTGAGCCAAGGAAAGGAGAGGTCCTTCCTGCTAGGTAGTAGGAATCTCATTTGAAAAAGGCTGAGAGTTAATAGAACACCCAAGAAGCACATTTATTTCCCAGGTCATTAGAAATCTAATATTTGACCAGATTTGATTAGACTCTACAAAAGATTGAGTAATTTAATCAATATGCCAAGGACTCTGGAGAGAAATATCTTCCCAACCATGGATAAGGTACAATGGGACCCATCTTCATCACATCAGAGTCCATGGGATATTGACAGTCTCATCTTTGTACTTCCACTACCGAGAGAGAAATGACTATTTCTACCCCACCGAGTCAGTGAGGAGTCAATGAAGGACTACCCAGATCCACACGTTCTCCTGTCATGCAGCCCCTGCCTACCTCTACTACCTTTACTCCCTGCTCTTGATTTTATTTTATTTTGTTGTTCTTGAGATAAGATCTCACTCTGTAGCCTCTCACTGTGTAGCCTTGGTTGGCGTAGAACTCCCTATGTAGTCCAGACTGGCCTTGAGCTCACAAAAATCTGCCTGCCTCTCCCACCTGGGTGCTTACATTAAGGGTTGCCAATACCATGCCCATGAGGTCACTAGTTTTAAATACAGAGAGCTTCCTCATGCTTGAAGGACTTTATCTGCCAGAATCCATGCCCATTCTTTGGCCTCTGGCCCTTCTCCCTCTTCATGATCTCAGAGTGGCCTTCATAGGCCATACTGTGAGTTTTGTCACCATGCACATTCCCTCAAAGCCTGCAACTCAGGTTTATTTGTTATCTGTTCCCTCAAGTGCACTTTCAAAATGTGGACAGGATCATATCATGGTATACACCAATGTAGATGCTGGCAGATACAATCTTTGATCTGAACATTTCAAACCAGGACATAGTAAGAATGTTTAATGGGGAAAAAGATCTTTAAAGATATTTACTTAGCATATCACAATATTTTAAGTGGTTTTAGAAATATGTATGATGATTTCACCTCCACAAAACCTTTTATTTTATATTAACTTAATTGTCAAGAGTGAGAATCCAAAATTCTAAGATGAAGTAAATATGGATGATGATTATTGTTGAAAGCTTTCAACATCTTGCTCATAGGTTATCAGAGGAAATGGAAATTAACTGGTGCTCAATAAATGACCTTATAATTAATTTTTTGCACTGATGAGTTAACTTTAAAAGTAGAGCCTATAAAAATTCAATTTAATTCCATGTTTCTTCATGCTTCCAAATCCAGATCACTTTCCAGATGCAGGAAATGAAAATAGATTGATGTTCATCCTCTCAGACACACCCATGTATGTTCATGCAGCGAAAAGCATACAAAGAGCTGGGGGTGACAGGTGCTCATCACATGTAGTCAGTTTATCAACATGCTACCCATGTGCTTTGATGTTTATAGAAGTGAGTCTCCTGTTCCCTGTAGGGACTTTATTACATTTTACTTAATTTAACCAGAAACCTACTTGTGGGCATCTAGGATGGTTTCTACTTATAAAAGCCACAGGCATGTGCTCTTGCATAATTAGGTGGGTATTCATAGGAAGTTAATTCCTGAAAGCAGAACTGAGGCTCCATCAATGTCCATCAGTGGCTGTCACGTGAACACTAATTCTGGTACACATGCCCATTTCCCCTGTTAGTTTATTCTTTCTTAAAAACACTTCTTTCCTTTGCCAGTGTTATGGTTGAAAGGTAGATGGCAACATGTATTTCTATATTCATAAGGCTGGCTGTTTTTCCCTGTTGTTGTCTGTCTCTATCTGCATGAGGCTGGCCACTTTTTCTCACCCTTGTGTGTCTGTATATGTATGAGGCTGGCTGCTCTTTCTCCTTGTTGTGTGTCTCTATCTGCACAAGGCTGGCTACTTTCTCCTGTTGTCACTCACTTTTTATATTTCCTTTTGAATTTTTTAAAACCATACTTCATGAAAAGAAACACATTTATTACATTGTACATAGTTTACACAACAAATTGAAGAGTGGTAAAGAGATCTGATATTGTTTTAAAAGGAAATAATTCTGAAAATTCAATGAAAAATTGAATATCCATCAAAATTCCAATGCCATATTTCACAACTTACTCAACAAAGCTATGAGAACCCAATATGGAAAAAAGGAAAGGTTGCCTATTAAACAAATGGCTCTGGCAAAATTGAATATCCTCCTTTAGAAGAATGAAATTGGATTAACAGTGTTACACGTACGAAAATCAACTTGAAGTGGAACAGGGGCTTTACCCCAAGATGTGAAATACTGAAAATATAAAGTGAGACATGGAGAATTTATTCAAGACACTGAAGTAGGCAAGCCCTTTCTGAATTCCAGTGGCACAGTATTCATTCCTACAGATCAGCAGAGAGGGCCATATGAACTTTGAAAGTTTCTTTACAGAAAAAAAAAAAAATCAACCGAGCAGGCAGACACCCCACAGAATAGGAAAAATCCATTACCAGTTACACTTCAGACAGAGCCAAATAATCCAGAACTTCAAAAGCTCAACCCCAGGAAAATCAATACATGGGTTAATAACTAGATAGTCCTCAAAAGAAAAAACATAGGTGGCCAATAACTATATTCAAGTGTCCAATATACCTAGTCCTGGAGGAAATAAAAATCAAACTACTTTAGGATGACCTCAATCTAAGTCAGAATGGCTGTCATCAAAAATGTATATCTGGATAACAGCTGGTTAGGGAGCCCTCGCTGCTGGGCTCTGAGGTGGGTGTTGGGAAGAAGCTGCTACACAGTAGGCTATACAAGCTTAGTTCTTCCCCTCAGAGAGGGGCCAATACTCAGCCTGGGTCTGTCCAGCCAAGTTGGCCTAACTCTTCCTGGATAGCATCACTTATTGTGTTTAAAATGTGCTCATGACGCCAGTTGATATACTTCTCCATCATTCTTCACCATAGCTTTTAATGAGCTCAATAAAAACATCCATTATCAACAGCAGTAGCAGAGTTACCTAGTTAGGAAGAGAGGACAGTAGAATCATGGACAGAGGGACAGATATACGTCTTGACATTTCTTAACCTCAGACACTTTTTTGCAATGAACACTGTAGGAATGTTGGATAGTTAGAAAACCACTCCTCCATGGTACTGTTAATATGATCCCAGAATAGAAGTAGATATTGTTAACATGGTATACCTTCTTGATAAGGTATAAAATTCCTCTCTGGGTGTAAGAGGAATTGCTACAAAACTATTTGGACACTCACAAGATACCACAGTAGAAAACTCCATACTTGACTTGGTGTGAAAGTTATATTCAAAAAACAGAAATACTATACACCAAAAATACTATATCAAATTACCTTCAGGATCTGAGTTTGATATGTATGTGGAACATACATGAATATTAAATTTAGACCTGGGTGCCATCCCCAAGACATTTCACTATTCTTATGTAGCATTTCAATGCCCATCAGAAGCATTCTGATCCTGAGTATTTCAGATATCTGATATACAACTTGTCTGTGCTCACTCCCTAGTATGAGACATGAACAGAGTAAATTTGCCTTCTATAGACCTCTGGTTGGGGAGCACCCTGGTGATGGCTTTCCGCTCGCTTGAGCTCCCTCCATCAGGAGATGCTGAGAATGAGAACAGGCCAAACAGATGAAAACAACACAACACAAAGCATAATGGGTACTTGTAAAAGACTGTTTGAGTCAAGCAATAAACAAATGTTTATCTTCTGCCTGTAAATTCAACTTAGACCAAGGTTCTCAGCCCTAGTATTGTGGATGTTTAGAAGCAGATAGTTCTCCTTTTAAATTCTTTATGAGTTCTTTGAGAACCTTGTACAATGTGTTTTGATCATATTCACCCTTGCCCCAACTCCTTCTGGATCCACAAGCCCCTCTTGTCCCCTACCCACCCCAACCCCACAAAATTCTCTTCTATGGAGGACTGTACACTATCTACTAGTTAGGAGAACCCTAATACCACACCTACTCACAAGCTATGAGAACAAAATCTGTCTCTAGACATTCATTTCAACAAGACTCTTGGAAGAAAATGAGCCCTCGGTAAGAAGTATTCATGTAGACTATTAGAAAGCCACCAGATATATTTTACACTCAATACAAAAAAAAATTACAATGCTTAAAATAGCTTAATTTTTACGATGCTCTTGAATCCCAAGTCGTTTTGAAAGCTGAGCCAATAATGTAAGCTACACGTTAGCAAAGTAAGTCATCAGGACAATTTACAACTGATTGGAGAATATTAACCGCTGGAGGCAAACCAGTCATTAGCTGCGGCTGATCTACAGGGGACACAGCATTAATAATTCAATAAAGGAAAGGCTGCAGGCAGAGAAACTTGGAGTTATTTATTTAACCAATTAGGTGCATTTTTTGGTGGCGACCCTGCTTTGGGGAATATGAGTAAGCCATGCGTATTTTTCAATTAATCAAGAAAACTGTACATCACAAATCAGCTCTTACTGCCTTCAGATGGAAAATGTGCAGTGCAGTGGTCCTGGAGCCTCAAGAGGCAGAGGATATGGACTTCTGAGAGCAGCAAGCTCATAATTCACACACTTTCCCTGGAACGGAATGACTATTGGAGAGGCCTGTAAATTAGAATTCAGGCTGGGGTCTTCTCAACTCCTCTGATTTCACATTTCCTTTCCTCAACAGAGGCCCAACTATACCAGGTAAAATTTAGAGCCATCGTCATGTAAACTCTGTGTATTACTCTTAGTGAAGAACAATCCCCTGGCAACTCTGAGACCTGGATGACGAGGCAGGAAGTGCACTCTGTAGCAGCAGCACCATCGCTCTTGTGTAGACTTCGCTCACAACTTAGGAAACTTCCTATGGCCCTACCTGGTGTACAGTTTTGTCCTGGATCATGTGGTACAACAAGTCCGTATCACCCACTTACTGTTAACAGTTAATACACCTGGCTGGGCAGTCCCCACTAAAAGGAAAAGACCATCAGAACTTAGTTAGTCCTGCTCTGTGGGACAGACCATTAGAAATTAAAGGTTTTTTTCTTGTCACTTGGAGTTTCCATTCTTCCATTTGTACTTTCTATGTCTATTTCTTTCCCCTTTCTCTCTCTCCTTTTATTTTTATTTAAAATTTGTTTCTGTTTTATTTTGGGAAATCCTGCTTATTTGTTCAGAGGCCTGATTTTTATAATAACTGGAGGTGCCTATAAGACCTGAGCACAGACAGATACCTAGATGCCTCTGGCAAGTGTCTAATGACAAAGTCCCTTGACTGTGCCCTGTTCTCATCACCACACACAGTGCAGAGCTATCATAGGAAGAACAGTTGCTCGTGTTCATGCATATCCATCGCAGACTCTGGGGACACTGGATCCGGCAGGTGATGCCTGTGTTGAAGTGAAATGTAGAAATTGTTTCTCAAAAACATGTTTCTTTTACTGAAATTAAATGACTGGTTCTCTAAATATAACGCCTGAGAGCTTCATTTTACTGAGCCCCTAAATACTTGTCTTTGTTATTAACCCCAAAGCTCCCTTCTACTCTCTCTTTCCTACCTTCCCCCTCCCCTGTTCTCCCTTTCTGCCACTCTCTTCCTCACTCACCCCTTACTTCCCTCTTCTCTACTTTTCTCCCTATCCATCAACAAGGTCCGTCACCTAGAGATGCGGACACTGACTAACACACATGGAGCAGGAGCAGAGGGGCCGCAAGTTCTATTCACTTAAGTTACAGAGTTATCCTCCTGGAAAAAGCACGGGAGCCCTGGTATTCCAACATGGCAAGGGGAAAAGGGATTCTGTTCTGTAAACACAATCATGGTATCTTGGAAGGGTAATTAGAGGTTTTCCAAAACAGGACAGAATTTTTATAGGAAATTTCCAGAGCAAATAAATTCCAATTGAAGAATGAGAGGAAAATAGAAATCAAGTCTTCTAGAGTGGGTAATCCTTATAGGTTAGTGTTTATCTAGGGTAAGATTCCGACCACTGGAAGGGATGTGCTACTCAATCACTAATAAATGGGTAAAACTGGTTTCTTTGGCTTGTCATTGAAGTTTTATCTGGGATAAAGATGCTTTGTTGGTACTCCACAGAAAAATGACACATCCCCCTAGGAAAAGTCACAAAACACACATTGGCACGACTGGGTTTTTCTGATTATTCATTTTTAGGAATTACATGAAGTTGCTCCCCTTAATCTCCTCTGGTCAGCTTTACTAGAGTCATGAGGATTGAAACCTCTCCTAAAGAGCACACAATGGCTTCAGTAAATACTCTAAAGGCCTGCTTATTCTGCTCCTTCTGCGACCCTACTATGTTAAACACTGTGTGAATTTATCACACCATCTATTTCAATGCATAAACATGACCTGTAAAGAGAGAACTTGGTGCTATCTTTAACCGACAAACAGTTGTCTTTCTCGTGTTCTCGGGTTCCATCAAATGCGTCTGTAGCCCCTCCTTTCCTCTACTGTTCTCTCTAGTAGTGGATAGCGCTTCTCCTCTTCTTCACAGCCCTGCCTACATTTTTTATTTTTTCTATCTCAATATCTTCTCCCTTTGGTGTCCACTATCTCAGCAATGCAAATAGCCTTTTATCTTCATAAAACATCTAGGAACCCCAGGCTTGGCTTCCAACCATGCTCAGGAGAGTGACAAGCAAGATCGCTGCCAGGAAGAACCAAACGATGCTCAGCACAGAAAGCATCCTGCACAGTAAACCCACGAAGAGTTCTCCCCGAGCAAAGAGGTAGGAAATGCCTATAAAGAACTCATACTACATATGAAGACCAAGTGAAATATGGTGGAAGGAAAGTGTGGAAACAGGTAACCACGAGCCACTTCAGAATGAGCTGAGAAGGCGGCCATCACAATTCCAAGCACTACTTCTTCATTTTCCAGCATGTTTTACCTAGGCCTTTGTATCACAGATTTTATACATCAAAAGGCAAAGAAGTAAATCAAGTCTGAAGATATATATATATATATGTGTGTGTATATATATATATACATATATATATATATAACAAGGGGGAAACACCCATAAAGAAATAATATGGCTCATGGCAAGGCACAATGACAAAACCCAGCCCTCCAGTTCCTGGGTACACACCCAGAAAAACTGAAATCAACCAGAGAAACTGTCAATCTATTCTCTAAGTCAAAGTATTGCAGCCAGAATATGGAATCAATCGAGGTGTCCAAAATCAACAGACAAGTGAATGAAGACCCTGTGATGTGTGTGTGTGTGTGTGTGTGTTTATGTGATATATACAGTTTTCATGTTCAGCCATGAAAAATGGAATCACATCAGGTCAGAAATGTAGATGGATTTGGAAGAGTACATGTGAAGAGATAACCAGGTGCGGAAAGAGAAATCCCACAGAATCTCACTCAGATACGGAAGCTAAGTAAGCTGGTGTCACAGAAGCAGAGAATATTCAGGGTTAACAGAGAATGGTATCAAGGGAGGTCAGAACAGAGGTCTGAAAACTCTGGCAGGAGAAAGGCATGCACATGTTTTTTGCTGTTCAGAACAGTGATGGTTGCTTACAATTAAGTCTGTTTTCTAAAGAACTAAAGAAGAAAATGTGAAAGTTCTAAGGCTAATGACATGTTTAAGGAGATAGAAATATTACTTGTCCTAATTTGATCATGAGACATTATACACATGTATCAAATAACAGTACACCCTATAAATAGATTCTTATAACACAACAAGGTTTGAAAACGTCTACTTAATTCTGTCTGGCGCAGGCACCAGAGCCGATCTGTGCTTGAACAGATGAGAAGCATCATGAGTACAAACCTGAACTGATTCCCCATTGACAGGATCAGATTGGTAAGGCAGAGACAAGAGAAGCAAAATAATTCCTATCCTTCCATGTGCACAAAAGAAAACAAAAATAATTGTTAGTAGCCACATAGGCATTCTTTTCGAAGATTAAGGCAAAGGACATGTGCTATGTCCCTCATTGAAACATGAAAGCTTTGTTTATAGCTTTTACAATGATTTGACAAGAACGTCAACAACAATTAGCTGCAACCACTATTTCATTGGCCACCCACACTCAGGGCAATATAAAAAAACCCTATATAAAAAGCTCTCCATTTTCACACACTGGCTCTCACTCAGAGTGGCTGTAAGCAAATAGCTGGTTTCTGAGCTGTCCTATTCAACATTCAACAGCTTTAATATTAATGACACCAAATGGGAATGGTATCTATGTAGTTTAAGAATGTCTTTTAATAATTATACATAAGAAATATTTTATATTCCAAGCTAGGCACCAACTCAGTATACTCTATGACATTATATACATTACTCATGGCCAAGTGTCAGTATGTTGATCATAAGAAATCAACTCATAGTTCAATGTTATTGAGCAATTTTGGACTTAGCATTAAAAGATTCCTCTATACCAGACAAGTCAGCCTTGGTTGAATTGGGTTTCATATGATAATTGTCCCAGGTGGATTATATCAATAGGACTGCTGGCTGGAATTCTTAGAAGACCATGAAACAGAGGTTGCTCTCTTCTCTGTCCCTGCCCCCAGCACAAGGACCTCTGGAGTCAGGAGCAACTGTTCCACATCTGGTCATGGCTGCTGAGTTCACAGCAAATAGGAATACATCATTTGCAATGGGGTTTGAATTTCAGATAAACAACAGCTTTTTGGGGGTTAAATGTAAATTTTAGAGAGATTTACTAAAAATAAACATAAATCAGTTTTATGTTAACACAATTACTCATTGTTTACTGGGACTGTAACTCTGAGGATCCTGTATTTCATGTTGCACGGTGGAGACTGTGGGGATCCTGTCTAGTCAGAAAGCTGGCCTGGGGGAGGGTAATCACAACTGTCTGAACACAGGACTTAACCTTCTTCCATACGCAGGATCCTGCAAATGACTAGAAGGATAGATGCTTTGAGAATAAAACAAAGAGGGCAAAGAGAAAGTGCCACATGGATAGAAATCATGAGTAATTTCCTAAAGATGGGAGTGAGCAGGTCACTCAACAGAGAAACCACATCCTCACACTGGAACTGAAAGACTGCTAGGAAAAGCTGTACTGCCTCCAAAATCCTCTAAATTTAGACACATAGGAAACAATGACCAAGATAAACAGTCAGTGTAATTGGGGAACCACATCCAGAACCTCTAAGCATGGATGACAATGGCACGCATCTGGTGTCCAGAGGTCCAGATAGAGGAGCAGCATAAGTACCTGGAATGAAGCTGCAGGGAGGGCCGAGGTGACTGACGGGTGATGAAAGGGGAACTCGCTATGAAATCAGCTCCTTCATGATAAGTCAATGAACACTAACTACAGGGGAAGAAAAGCTGCCCTAAAGTTAGGTAAGCAGCTCTCAAGAGCTTTAGGAAAATCAGCATCAACATGAATAAAGGCTGAAGAGCTGAAATGGAACTGAACAGTTGAAGCAGATACCAGTAGACCCCAAAACAGCGTATTTGGTATGTTTAGATGTTTTAGGCAGCACACTGCATATGGGAAAGACAGAAGACTACTGTGGAGGCAAAAGCGTTTTGAACAATCACAGAATAAGTATATTGACAAATAATACGAAAACTCCAGGGGTTAAATTACAGGAACACAGCAAACTGTAAAGTTGACTAGCTGCAAGATAAAGGAGAGACTAGAAGACAAGGGGAGTGTGTGAGCTATAGAATCCATAGGATGGGTGGTTTGGGAGGAAGAATCGAAGGAATAGATGGAAAAAATACACACAAAAAAGATGGGGTTTCAGAGTACAATGGTAAGCAAGAATATGTGAAGAAACCCTGTGTAGGGTGATTTAACTCTGCAGCAGAGGTGAGGCAGTGGCAGGAGGAGCCTTCAAAGGAGAGAGAAAGTGAAGACGTGATGCTACCCACGCTTAGGCTGTTTTGTGTCAGATCAGCCACTTCCGACATGCCAGATATGCCTGCATCAGCACAGTCATGTGCACAGGAAATGAGGGGAAACATAGTAACCCCACCCCCAAGATCATATCACTGTACATCATACATGCATGCATGATGTATGTTTGAGATGTATAAGGGCCATTTTAAAAACGTGATTTCACATCACCATACATTACCCAGAAAAGTACCCATGGAAGGATGCAGGCCTTAATATACCCTCCATGATATACAAGAGTCACCTAAAGATGTGATCCCAAATCAGTAAAGTGCCTTAGCCAGGGTAGCACCCTGGGAAGGATGCAGACCTAATGTTGATCGGTACTATTGCACTGTTTCTTCGTTTGACTTTCTTTGTGGGAGGATGTTATGCACTCCTGCCCTCAGATGGAGCAAATCAATGACTAATGTCAACCGTGCCTGTGTTGCCACAAGGCATGTGGGCCTAGGTAAGAGCTGTTGCTAGTTCAGGTCTGACTCTCTTACAGGGCATATATGTGTCCACCACACATATTTACTTGCTATGATTAAGAACGGTATGTGTCCAACCACAGTCTTTTCTGAAAACAGAAACACATTCATAACATCTGAACTACATCATTGTGTTAAAAGATCATGGGAGGGGAATGCAAGATGTGGCTGAGGATACTTCAGGGCTGAATTTTAACATGAACTATTATCTAGTTGCTCTATTTGTTGAGTCTATACACTCTGGTCCTCAAAATGCCATCTATAAGATGTTCAGTGGTTTGCTGACTTGATTGGTGCCATTTCTGGCTGCTCTTTACTTTGTGGTTAGTTACAGAGGGGGGTCAGTTAACATTTTCATAACTATGGCGTCTCTCTAAAGAGCCTGAGATCACAGGTTGATTTGCATGCCATTTCTTGGAAGGCTCTGGGAACATTCTGCAAGTAGTCATTATATAGAGGTGTGTTCTCCTGTAGCTTTGACCCAGGTGGGAGACACTGGGTGGGAAGGGACAATAGAGCCACCAGTAGGTTCCTTGAATTCAAGTGAAAATTGTTCAAAATAGAACAAAACATTAGTTTTTTTCATAAAACTAATTCAGTTTCATAAACTAGTTTTTCATAAAACTATTCAGTTTTCAGAATAATCACTAAATAGCAGGTGTTATGCTAGGCCTCGGGCACAAAAGTTTCTTTCATCTTGAGAAAAATGGGGTAAAGGGTAGAAAATGTCAGGATGCCAAAAAAAAAGCATTTACATTAGAATTCTTCCTAGGACACAGGCCCTATGCCAGAACACAAATATGAGGCGGGTAAAAGTCCAGTGAATTCACAGAGGTGGTAATAAAGGGATTTTTTACTAAGACAGAAAGTGCAAGAAATGGTCAATTATGCAGTGAACATGTCCAATCTTCAATATTCACCATGTGCATCAGGAATTGTAAGGAAAATTATTCTTCAAATAGCATGGTCAGAAAAGAATCAGATGGAATTGTCTAGAGTGAAGTAGGCATTTAACACTTAAAAACAAAAGGATTCCTGAAGAGAGACTCAGAAGAGACCAGAAAGAGCTCTGAGTGGGGATGGCTGTTATAAACTGCATATTGATGGGCACATTATTCCTAACAGTGTCATTCAAAGTGCAAATTCCTATCTAGCGGGATACCCAAGTGAATGTTAGCTTTAAGTGGACCACTTTCAAGGGCCTCTCAAAATTTCTACTTTTTGGCTATGTGATACTGAATGTTCATTATCAGCACACTTAGCCCATGGACCTGTGGTTCCAGCAGCTACCATGGATGTCTCTCTTCTTGCTACAATACACAAGTAACGCATTTAACAAGCTATCCATAACAAATACACAAAGGACTTATAACTAGAAAAGAGAATATGACTCTATGTTTCCCAAACAAACTGAATTCATTCCTATCTAATCAAAAGTATATAGAATATCTGAACTTTTTTTCATGATTAAAGAAGTAATAAATAAGATTGTCTTCTCTTATACTTATTTACTTAAGAATATGGCCATGTTTACAGTTTGCATACTTTGTTTAAAGGAAAAAAAATATCCAATTTGACTTCACAAAAGACCACACACGGCAAAGATATGCAAAGACAAGGACAGTGCGTCTAATTTAAATGGACCCAAGCTTTGATTTATCCCAGCTCATCCTTACATTGCAGCTTTTGAAGAACATAAATCCAAGGTCCAGTAATAAGAAAGGTGAAAATAGATGAGAGCCCTTTCCTTCCTTTGTATGACCTCCCTCTTCTGTTAGGCAGCATCAGAAAAAAAAGAAGAAAAGAAAAGAAAAAGAAAAACCTTTCAACCTTGTTGTCAACTTCATATGCTATCAAAGTATTTTTCAAGCAAGTACAGAATATACAAATAAAAAAATGACAGCATGTAGTTACTGTGCTATCACAGGCTGGGGTGACAAGTCAAAGGCAACTTTCAAAACAGTTGTCTGCAAAATTCTGAGGCAGATGACTACTAATGCCAGGATGTAGCTTCCCTCTTCTCTGAGCTCCTCCTGCACCATCTTGAAGAAAACCAATGTACAGAGGACTCAGGTACCAGCCCAGGGGGCAGAATTCTTAACATTAACCATGTACTTCACCTGAGTCTTCTTTCAAATTCTTTTAGAGTTGGTAAGTAGCAAGCGGTCTACAGCCCATGTAGCTGGTGTCTCCATGTCCATGTGACCCTGCCTTTCCACTGTTTTCTTCTAGATGAACAAGAGGTTACAGCAGACATTCTGCCTGTCCTTTGCAGTATTGTAAGATAGCTTGTAAGTCAGAATGCTGCCCAAACCCACAGGCATAAACCAGGATAGAAACAAAGGACTATGGTACACAGCACAGCCACCCTGTGTAGACACCAATGCAACAGCCAATGCTTTACTCTTTATGGTGTCCTTGGTTCAGCTCTGCACCTAGGAAATCATAACTGAATCGTACAAGTCCCTTTGACTCAATTTCCCTCAAGAGAAATGATGGAAACTGAGGCACACATACATCTTAGTGCCAGTACCTCTCCAAAACTGTGCTCTCAGCATCCAGGAAATGCACATCAACATCTATGAAGATGCTAATCTTACGACTTCTTCAAATATCCAATACATCCACTGGAACTCATAAACACAGGAGAAATATCTAGGAAGGTAATGAAACAAGCAATAATCGTTATGATTAAAGTCCAGGTTAAGTTCCTACCATTACCTTTGTGTTCTGTTCCAATCTGATCAGTATTGCCAAAACAATGGAAAAATTAATCATACACGCAAAATAGCAACAAAGATTTAGAAGAAATTTTACCGCCACTGACTTTCACCCATCAGAAAAGGGAATGGCACACTAATGTCCTCCGGCACACTACATAGTGTTAGTAGATGGTGTTACAATCACTGGTGGATATCTTTTTAATCAATATGTTTATTGAGAGAAGGAACCACAAATGAAAATTAATTGTCTTGATTAATTAATTGGCATGATAATCAGTTACCAGACAAACACTTCTTACCGGCTTTCGGGGTCTCTGTGGTCAGCCTTCCTGAAATTCATTGGAAGTCTGAGAGAAGGTCCTCTGAAACCCACAAGCTCATTTAGAGAGTTCAGCCTCTCACCACCTCTCTAGTAATCAACAAATCAAACAAGCTTGTGTGACGACCAATGCTACGTTACTGAATTCTCTTGAGAAGAGAGTGCTGCAGTTCAAAAAGGGTCAGGAATTTTCCAAATGAAATAACTAGTAAGTGCCACCAGGGCCTCTTTGTTAGTATTTCCATAATTAGGATCATGATGGGGAGAGATCCCAGTGATTGTCTGAACAGGGGGAGCTCAGAACCCTGTCCCCTCAAGCTAGCTATAGCTAGGCACATAAGAAACAAATTTACATGGGCCAATCACTGAATTCTCAAGCTCCCTGTGACAAAACACCTGATAAAAGCAACTTAGGAAAGTACAGAAGGAAGGGTTAGACTCGAGGTCATATGGAGGTACAGTCCATCATGGAGGCAGGCGTGGCAGGAGGGGTGTGAGGTGGCTGGTCCCATTGCATCCACAGCCAGCAAACACAGAGACAAATGCTGGGTCTCCACTCATTTTTTCATTTGTATTTAGTCCCAGACCCCAGCCCAGAGATGATACTAAATTTGTTTCCTGCATGATTCTAAATTTCATGTGTACAACATCATTGTGGCTCTGAGACTGCCATATCATTTCTTCACTTGATTTTCAGTTTTACAAAACTTTTATTTAGAAGAAACTTCCTTTGAAAGATTCTGTCTCATTCACAAGTACCAAAACAACCAAGGTGTCTTTCAGGAAATGAGTGCATAAAATGTAGCCCACCCCAATTATGGGAGATTATTTATCACAAAAGAAAGGAAAAGGACAGGAAAGGAAAGGTGAGGGGAGGAGAGTGGAGGAGAAGGGTAAGGGGATAGGACAGGAGAGAGGGAGAGAGAGAGAGAGGGTGGGGGGAGTTAACTATCAGAAAAAAAGACACGAAGTGACCTTCAGTGCATATCACTAAGCAAGAGAAGCCGGTCTGAGAAGGTTACATCCTGAACATGTCCAACTAAGTGACATTCTAGAAAAGGCAAAACCATAGAAACAGAAACAAAACTTTAAAAGGCCAGTGGTAGTGAACCACAGAGTAGCAAGGAGGGGCAAACAGGTTGAATACAGCGGCAGTGAGTCTATTCTGCACAGCACTACAATGCTGTATTTAATCCTATACCAATCCACAGCCATAACAAGATCATAGACTAAGGCCCCCAACCATGGTGCTAGGTGCTAACAGTGCCTCAATGCAGGTGTGCAAAAGAAACAAATGCCCCATTCATGTGGGGGCATGGTCATAAACAGGGAGGTGCAGTAGACATGAGACAGATGTTGAGAAAACTATCTGGACTTCCTCCACAATTGTGTTGTGAACACAAAACTGCCTTTTTTAAAAGCCTATTAATAATATGAATATACACGTGACATCAAAAGCTTTGCAGAAGCTTAATCATCTCCATGTATTCACATGTATTCACGAAGTTATAGACTCAACAACATATTTTTATGCAATGATTTCCCTCTGTCTTAATCCCTCATGCCTAGTTTGATCACCACAAAACCCGTCAAGAATGGTGCTCTGGTAAGATTAATTATTAATTGTTAACTGGTTATTTCTACAGGGAGAATGTCGGTACAGTCTTCTATTTATAAAACAGAATTGAAAGCTGTGGGGCAAGGGAATAAGAAAAGAAAAATCTAATTAGGGGCCTGACAGCCTTTGATAATGGAATTAAAATTATATTTCTCCTCACTACAAATATGTAAAGCTGATACTGTTTTTGTCTCTCCTCCTTAGAAATCTGTGTTATATGCCTGCAAGTCACTTTTCCCACACTGTATTGTCTATGACTCCAGGAAAACACATGCAGTTTACCCTCAGTAACCAAGGCTGGAGTGGACTAGATCCTTCACCAGTTAAAGTATTTAAATTCAAGGTGTACCGTCATACAAAATGACATCTTACATTTGCATAAAACCTACACACATCTCCCACTGTGCATGAAATCACGGCTAGATGACATACAGTGTCTAACATGACATATATTAAAATACATATAATGCTGCCTAGAAAGCTATAGGATGTTATTATGAGAACAATTAGAGAAATGAAGGCCTAGACTTTTCAGTACAGATGCAGCTTTGAGTAGAATAATTTTAACCTTCATTTGGTTGAATCCCAGGACCAGAACCCTGTACATATAGAAAGCAATGTGGTATCTTCTGTACATTGAGATGCCACCTTTACAGAAAGTGACATCAACCAGTAGCCAATTAGAAATGACCTTTTATGAAACTAAAAATATTTGTTAGCACAAATTATTTGTTCATCTCTTAAAATACCCACGTTCATTACAACCTATATAAGGTTACTATAACCTCGAGAAAAAGAGCTCTATTTCCAGCATGTCCCAAATATCATACATGTTTGTAGCTGAGATTTTAAAATACTAATTTTTTTATATAAAAGGACCATGTTCTTTCCCAGATCCGTATTTACAAAGGTTCTCCATGAAACTGAACTCAATCCCTTTTAAACAGAGTCAAGTCCAGTCAGCAACTCTCTCTAATGCTCGTTTGCATTATGTAGGTGTTATGGGAAAAGCAGTGTCTAACAGAACTTCCAGAAGCAGGCCTTGAACTCAAAGTGTTTATGATGAGAATAGACAGACAGACTCAAAGACTATAACAAAGCCTATCTGAAGTTCAAACTCAAGAGGACTGCCACAGAAGTGGGGTGTCAATACAGCCCAGCCTCCATTCCAAACCCACTGAGAAGCAGACAGCTCCGACATCTAAGCATAATCTCTGCTCTCCACGTGGGTTTCTGAAGATCAGACACTTGGTACACACAGAAGCTGTTCAGCATACATGTTGATCAGCAGTAGCTGAGTGGCTTCCCAGCCAGGCTGCTCACCCTGAGCAGCTAAGAGGTCTGCAAGCCCAGCCAGCCATCATCCCTGGCCCAGCTCCTGCCTCTCTGTGTTCCACACTTCACTGATGAGAAAGCTTCCCCTTCAAAGCCTCCCCACCAAACTAACATTGACACAGCACTGTAGATTGTGCAAGGTACCCTTGATCCTTCTATCGTTTGATTTTGTACAGGAGCTTTGGTGCACCTTTCAGATGGGAAAACACAGGTTGTAATAATAAATATGCAGATTAAATGCCTACTCTGCAAGAGGTAACTCACACACAAGTAAGTCATTCTGTACACTAGGATACTGACTCGGGTTCGAGAATTTACACTTTCCAAAATATCTAGCTACAAGAGACAAGATTCGAGAAATAATACATGCATTTTCAGCATTTAGTTGTAAAATTAAATCTGGAGAACTGTCCTATGTATTAATATTTTGCCTCCTTTGAAATTGTCATCATTGTAGGTGACCTAAGTGCCTGGGGATTTTCTAAGCCAGGAAGGCTCTCCATTTGCAATTACATTTAGAAGTTACTGGGACATTGATACTTAGTCCCAAGTCCACTGCACCTCATCAATAAATGCATATTTACTAACTCCCTACGAAAGCCATGCAATGAGCATCAGAATACCTAGTTACAAGATCGAGGAACCATTAGGGAGTTTTCATGGTTGAAGAGCCAGCCCAATACATCATATTGGTGAGATATGGATAAGCTCAGCAGAATGTGTCCTCATCGAGGTAAAGGGAGGACCAGGGGACCAGGGGACCATCAAAGTCCAGAGCACCAGGGGACCATCAAAATCCAGAGCACAGGGGACCATCAAAGTCCAGAGCACCAGGGGACCATCAAAGTCCAGAGCACCAGGGACCATCAAAGTCCAGATGCTTTAATGATGGTCATGAACAACCAAGGGAGTTCTCAAACCAAATCCTCTTCGTTACATTCAAAAGTAAACATTAATGGTTAGTCAACTAGGAGCTTATTTCCATTTTTTCCAATTTAAATATTTATCCTTATCTGAATTTTACCTTTAAGAATAGCAAAACAAGCTTTGACTGTAATCACTTCAGCTAGTATTTCTGAATTGATGAATTTCTGTCCATCTGTTCTTCAGTTAACGAGTGGGAAATGTGTGACTTTTTCTTTGATAACCCAAAGCATGATTAGTTGTTCCTTACTGAAAATTTCTACCTCACCTATTCAACAGCTACAGTGTATACTCATCTTGTAAACATCTTCTGAGTATTCCCATATGGTGTGACCTGGAAACTTGTTATCACAGTCAAAGTGAGAGAAAGCAATTTGAAATGTAAAATGTAGAGGCTGTTGGTGACTGAATTAGAAGACATGGATTTGGTCATGGTCCAGCTCGCCCACGGACCACAGATACTCAAGCCATATCAGAAGAGACATCAAAGGAGTTTGCCTTGGCAGCTACGAATAAGCTGTATAGTCATAAGTGCCTGGTGGAGACTCCTACACAGCCAACACCTTCTGCCTCACTCACCAGTCAACTGGTAGAAGTTTAGCATCCTAAACATATGAAACATACTTGCAATAAGGAGAAACGACTGATATCAAAAATTTTAAAATGAGTTATAAAAGAATGGAAACTAGGCCATTTCTTAGACCTTACAGGTCTATCTCAAATTAGCAATTGAAATAGAACTGCAAATATTTAAAAGTAATTTTCCATTAAACACTGTTATTTATATAGTTAATAATATAAGCAGTAGATGCTCCTGGTTTTCTTTTTGCTACTAAATATCAGGAACACAGGTACTCATCAGTTCATTCAACACACATTTATTCTCATGAGCCTGCTAAGTCATAAGCCTGGAACTGGAGGTTAGACAGCAGTGACTATGAGATCGTTATGGGAAAGGCAGATAAGTCAGTCACTTGTTATCAGTGAAAAATAAATACAGATGCAGGATGAGGGGAGGATGAGAATGGCGATCTGTGTGGGGAATGAAAGAAGTATTTGTATATGTTTCAAGGGATGTCCAGTTGTACGAAGACAAAAACGGGCGAAGTCACAGGTAGTTAAAGAGAGGCATTGACACATTCAAAGGGGAAACTTTCAAGGCCGCCTTTCCCTGAGAGGAGGCATTCACAGCTTTTGTGCAGATTGTCTTTTCAAGGATATTTGTTAAGTATACAGTCTTTGAAGACAGAAATGGAGGCTCCCTGCAGTGCAAAGGGCAGGCTTGTTTACTGCTCGGTAAAAGGCAGACAGGGAGTCTCATGCTTGAGCAAGCAGCGGATGAGTATTTGCAGCCATCATGAAAGAGTTTGACTTTTGGAAAGTGAGGTTTCTCAGTTCAATGTGGTGCCACAGCTGGCAAGGACCCCAGTCACCTATGGCCATCCTAGACACTTGAGGGATACTAACAGTCCATGTGAGCATGAAAGTCATGGTCTGGGCTTGAGAAATAAAGTTTTTTACCTGTGGCCCAGTAGTCTTGACTATTCTGCCAGTGTCTATGAAATTGTGGCAGATAAACAATACAAGGGATAAGAATTCAACTGCTTGAGCTGGCAGTAAACAGTGATTGCACTCTCTTTTATAATTCCTTGTGTGTGTGTGTGTGTGTGTGTGTGTGTGTGTGTGTGTGTGTGTGATAGTTCTACATGTGTACGTGGAGAAAGCAGTGTGTCACAGTACACATGTGGCAGCCAGAAGATATCTTTAAGGAGTAGAATAACTCTTTCCACTGTGGATTCTGGGAACTGAACTTGGCTCACCAGGCTTGTGTAGAAACACTTCTACTTGCTAAATCATCTCACTGGCCCAGTTACTATATTCTTTTGCCATTATGTTCTCATAGTCATGAAATAATAAACTAGGAGGATGCTGGCCTCATATCCATGAAGCTGGTTGAGAACATTTCGCTCTGTCCCAGTGGGGCTGTCTAATGTGTTTGAAGCTTAATTTCACATTGATATTAGTGAAGACTTTTAACATACAGTTTTTTATTAAGGTATTTTAAATTATCTGGAAGGGAATAGATTGAAGACATAAAGGATTTCTTTCTTCCTCCAAGTACAGCAATAACTTGTGTAGATGATAGAAAAAAAATGGCCCTACACAAAATCTGTCAGACAAAAATGCTGAGCTTCATTCTATACGGTGTTTGTGTAGAACTCGACACATTTGTATTGATACTTAAAAATAAAGAGAGATGGGTGCTTGCAAAGCATCCTTGCTTCAGAAACAGGAATGTTTCTACTCTGTAACAGTGCCTTGGACCTACCCTTCCAAAGTGTTTCAGTGTTTGCACAGAGGCACCATCATTTTTAAATACCAGAGCAATGCATCTAGGCAGGAGGAGGAAGACAGCTTTGTATAAAAGTTAAAGAGGTACAGCATTTAATATAAGTTTATAGAAAAACATTTTACTGATTATTTTTGTCACTTGAAAATCTCATGCATTTATATAATATATTCTGGGTGATGTCTCTTCCCTACCCACTCTTACTCCCCTTTCACATTTAGTAATCCCCAACCAGCTCTTCCAGTCCTTTTCTAAGAACCCTGACTTTTGGTTTGATTTTGTGATCTGTTTTGTTTTAGTGATCATTGGATTAAAACTATCCATTGAGCGTGAAAGTCCATCAAAAGATACACAGCTGAAGACAACAATCCCTCCTTGCCCACATTGTAGCAAATACTCCAGCAGTTGGCAACAAGGCACCATGCTCTACCTCCTTATCCATGCCAGACTATTGATGGGCCAGTTCTTACGCAGACCCACTGAGAATATTTTTAAAGTCCATCAAGCCACTTGGACATGCTACTAATTATCAAGAGCGACAAAGGTCCAAGCAGGTCATTTGAAATAATCACTGTTCATTTGTGTCTTGATATGCATGGATAGAAGGATCTTAAAATAGCCTTGCATGTGAATTCAATATTTGTCTTCTAAATTGGCTTATCCAGTATATTCTTCGAAATGTGACGCCTTATTAAGGGGTGTATCACATGTAGGCTACCTCTGGCTTTCTTGAGTTGAGTGCACCGGAGGCTTACAGGGACATGATAACTTCTCTGGCAAGCACTTGGAAGCCAGTGACACCACAATGATGTAGAGACCATCAGCTACCATGGCTGATGGAGAATGATGATAAATGACCCATGTATAGCAGACACCAGTGACTTTCAAAAGGTATCACCACCACCCACGCTTGCATCTTTTCATTGAAAATTTTGCATGCTTTTTTTTATGATTTCTGTCTTCCTTTAGTGCTTTCAAATGCAGATCCACCTGTTGGGACAAAGTTGCTGGGAACGACAGCTGTGGTGGTGGTGGCAACAGGGAACAAACCGGTTTCAGGTCCTTCTGTTCTCATGCACCTTAATAAGAGAGCACACCTTGAGAAATGTGAGACATTTGCTGAAAACAACTCCTCAAAATCTCTGATGGAGTAACCAGCATGTTAAGAGAGTAGGCTTGCGAGCGAGTGAGGCAGGTCAGGTCAACTTCAAACAGCTCTATGAAGAAGTGTCACCACAACCGAGGAGCATGAGCCACCCAGAAGTCACATTCTTGCCCGTCACACAGCAAGTGGGGAAATGAAATAAGGACTCAGCCATGAAGCTCTTTATGTCCACAAAGCTGCACACTCTGACCACCTAATGTTGGAGGTTTGGCTCCTGGCTGGTGCTTATAGGCAGAAGCCCTCTGTGGTACCTAGGATGACACATTCTATATAAGATCTTAGAGCTAGAATACAGGCAAAGTTGTCCATGGGGACACTGTTCCAGGACTCCACAACATTCACCTGAACTTCCATATAGGGACACATGTGAATACTTTACCCACTGCATTTGTTACCTCATACACTTCTAGCTGGACAGGGCAGCCAAGTGAGACTGTGTGCTCCTCCAGGCTGATCAATTTTTGCTGTATCATTTCCATATTTTTGAACTGAATAATGTAAACCAAATATCCATCATTCCATTCTCCAGGCAATGGTGCTTCTCAATGTTAATCGCCCCAAGCCATGGTAACTAGTAACCATCCCTAGAGCAGAGATTAAGTATTAAGAATAGCCAATCCAAAGCTATGCCTTCCATCTGCCTTCCTTGTTGCTTCCATGACAACATCAGTAAGGGTTTGGTCCTCCTCTTCTTGTCCTCATTACCCCATGACCCTACAAGGATGGCTGTGCCTCTTGTCATCAGGGCATGTATGTATAAAAAGCTGTGTTCCCTGAGACCTGCTGGCATCTAATTAGGTATACTTCAGATAGTTCTATATTTGATGGTATTTAATCCCAAAAGTAGCCATTATAGTGAGACTTTATTCTCCTCAACTGAAAGATGCGGCTGATTTTAAAATGTTGAACAACTGAAAATTAATTTGGTCCCCTTTAACTTTGTTGTTAGTGTCTCGTAATATTATTTTATCAAGTGAATGAGTAGCTGTGACAACTGGAAATGGCTGTATTTCTGCCACTATTCTTTGATGAGATGCACAATCCCTTCCTTGTGCCGGCAGCTCCTTAGCATCCCTCCGTGCCCCAACTCTCACTCAGAAGAGGATGGAGCTGGGCAGGCTTGAGAGAACACAGGAGTGTTCAGTTTCAAGAGTGTTTAAGTGGATGTGTTCTGGAGAACAGGGGCCTTAGCCATGACCTATGAGGGGAGGGCTATTTTTAAAAGTCATATAGGTGGGGATGGAGTCAGGAGTAGGCTGGGCACTGCGGGGTCACTCTCTCCAGGTCAGGTACGGGCTCTTAGGCTCCTCTCCTTCTCTTTTCCACCACTGAGAAGCTTAGTGTCTGCTATGAGGCAGGCAGGTTCAATGGGCTGGATGGTCCCCAGGCACAGTTCCAACTCTGCCATCTTTCTATCTTTCATTTAATCCAGGGTGTCTTTTTTATGATTGGCAGGTTGTAAGAGATTGTCAGAAACAAGGTGGGTAAGTGAGGAAGCTTCAACTGCTCTGGGATTGAACCTCTGATCAGCAAAATCATATTTTTCCAGCTGATGTTGCCTTGCATTAAATGATACCAACGGTAGAGAGAAGGGACATGGGGGGCAGTGAGGCATGCATGGGGGGCAGTGAGGGTGGAATTTCTGAGATCAGAGTAAAACTCTTGCTAGGATTAAGGGGTTGCTTTGTCTGGCTGTAGCTTTGGCTAAATTCTTCCAGGAGGAAGCCAATAGTAGATCCTTTAAAAGGATAATCAAATGTTCCGAAAGTCCTTTCCATCATCCAGTACACCAAGGGTTAACATGAAGTCAACCCTGATGAGATAATTTGCACACTTGTGTGGACTTGACCATTCCAGAAGCTGTATGCAGCCACTGCCCTTACAGCACATGTCCTCAGCTCCTGCTTAAGCTTCTGTTCCCTCCAGCATAAGACAGTGCCTAAAATAATAACACATTTGTAACAAGCATCACTATCATGAATAAACAAAGAGCCTGAAATACAGCCATGCCTCTGCCAGAGAAAACATTCGCCATCTACTCAACTCTGGAGAAAACACCAAAGTATATAATACATACATATTTCACTGCAGTAATACATTTTTAAAACTTTCACACAGAATTTCTCAAAGTTATAACAATTTTAAAAGACAAAGTGCTGCGTGTTTTTTTTTTCTTTTCTTTCTAGAAGGGTCTGACAACATAGCCCAGGCTGATGTCCAACTCACTATGCTTCTGCCTCAGCCTCCTGCGTGCTGGGATTACATGTATGTGCCAGTACTCCTGTTTGGAGGAACCTAGCATCAAAGTTCATCTCTATTACAAGTTCACAAGTCTTTCCCAGTCTGCTACAAGGCAGAAGCTAGCAAAACAGCATGGAAGTACTCTCACATTGCTATACACCCTCTGGTTGCTTGTATCTCAATGGGTTTATCATACAAGAACAAAAATCACCATGTCTGACCCAACATCTCTACTTATACAAGTCAAGACGGGATATCTGAATCACCTTGAACCATGAATACCCCATGGTGTTAGGCAAGGGTTGCATTGGATTGAATACGGGATGGGTAGTATGTGTTTTGCTTCTGGATTTATTTGATTTTTCCTGTGCATACAACAATAGGATCTACTCTATCAAAATTATCTACCAGATACTGCAAATGATACAGAAAGTGATGGCAACTACATGCTACAGTCACTATGGAATGTGATCTTGATACATGTATACAGCAATTACACTAACCCAGCAACTAAATGGGTGCACACAAGGCAGAGACATAAATCAAAGCACAGAAGATCCTGCTGGATCCCCAGGGTGAAGAGGACCCTCCTGTTACATTCAGATGCTACCTGGTAGAACAGCAGAGAGGGGAGAGGGGTCAGTGATGGCCAGGCCTCAGTAAACTCTTCAAAAAAACCAAAGGTTTATGTTTATATATTTCTAGGGAGTACTTAGAAAACAATGATCTTAAGGGAAAGTATCAAATTATTCAATATCATGTTTCCCTGTCTAACTTCACTGCATCCTTTTCTCTCATAAGAAGTTTTTGAATACCAAGTTTTAAAAGTGAGGAGTGGCTGACAATGATGGGTGTGCCAGGTGATGAATACAATCCAGGACCACAGGAATTTGCACAGTTAAAGGTCACACAAGGAAGGTTTGCTTCTAAGGGGACATGTAGAATATCCCACTAGCCTAAATATGTGGCTATACCTTCTCCCCACATTAAACCAAACATTTTGAGGTCTGAGAAATATATTGTCTGGACTCCAGGTCAGGCCTTACATCCACAGTGGGTTACATGGACAATACTTATAAAAGAATATGAAACATGGCAGTGGTCAATTTTACACAACATCAAGAATCAGACAATTTAATTCTTTTGTGTATTAGCTTTCTGTTATCAATAAAGTCAGGGAAGCTATAATTATAGGAGAAAAGAAGCAGCCAGGATCATCAATAGGCAATCATCACCATTTACCAAAGTGCCCTAACTGGTGAGAAATTTTTAACTAAACCCTAGTAAACAAAACCAAACTTTCTGTGGAGCACAGAAAGTCTCCCATCACGCAATGATGCAACAAGAAAAAAACTGAGGTAAGAGGCATTGACCAGAAAAAGGAAAAACAGAAAACTATAGCCACCCTTAAAAAGTATTACTTGACAGAAAAGTTTACAAATAAATAAAAAACAATGAGATACACGGATGGAGCAATTCACTAGCAAATATCCACTTGATACTTCTCTTTTAAAACCTTCTCCACCAGGACATATGCCCTTGAGAAGTGCGGCTGCAGTTCATCAGGATGGGCTATTATCACTAGCCCCATCCTGACCACAGCCAGACGTAAATCCCTGCATCAGTTCATCACCAGTTTATGAAGTCTAGATTCCTCTTTAGTTCAGGTTCTGTTGTTTATGATGCATGGTTAAATGTGTCTCTGATTTGTTCATCTGTAAATGCAGCACATAAAGAAGACTAAGGTGAAGAGGCTGTCAACCCCAGAGAGCCTGCAAAGGGACACCCTTGCCAAATGGTGAGGAAACTTCTGCTCCTAAGACACGGTGAAACACAGTCTGAAGAAATAACAGAATTTCCAAGGTTTCAACACAGCAGCTTCTGACTTGTGTCTTCAAAGCCTGCCTTGTAATAAAACCAGGATGGATAGTTTCCTCCAACTAATTCAGGGCTTCTCTTACCCATCACTGGAGACTGCACAGCACGGTCTCAGGCTGTTGGTATATGGCAAAGTGCAACGTACAACATCAGCTAAAACTCAGGGCCCTGTTTCAGTCTGCACTGTTGATAATCAACTAGAGATGCATTGGCAAGATTGTAATGAAACATGGAGAACAGGCTTGCACTCAAAAGCATGCCCTGGATACCTACATGCAGAGCTGAAGGCTGGGATCAGTATGTGCTTCTTATCTGTGCTGTATCTGCCTCAAGAGAAGAAGATGTTCACAGCATAGTCCCCAAACAGCCCTGAGACTTTCCCAGACTTCCTGGTGTTTTCTAAACATTCTTCTAGACAAGGTCTACACTCAATGAGATTCTCTAATAAATAGTTTTAGAAGCCAAACAACTAGGAACCAAATACCCATGGAAGGAGTTGCAGAGAGCAGGGACTGAAGGAAGGGCAAGCCAGTCTAAAT
>NW_022196914.1:27860260-27920651 GCF_008632895.1 Mastomys coucha | reverse complement strand
AAAAAAAATAACTTTTAGTGATTTGGGGGAGAAAGAAACCAGGCATTGAATTAGTGGTCATTGTATAGAACTAGAACTTTTTACAGATTTTCTTATTATTTACAATGATTTTTATAAAGGATATGTGTAAAAGCAGTAGTATTTGGGATAACACCCTGTCATCCGCTGCCGTCTGAAATGCACTCTGGTGGTAAAGGATAGCTTTCACCCTCTAACTGCCAAGCTTGAAGCCAAAAGCCACACACTCAAGCTAAGGCAACAATCAGCAAAGGAGCCCGAGTTCAAAAGATGATGCCCCCAGAGACTATATACACATCACCCCCAAGGACTGGATGGATGACAACTTTTATTGGTCTACTCACCCATTAGAGAACTATCAAGTACACACAGCTAAACATTTATCCAACTGTTACAAGAAGCAAAACTTTCCATATATAAAATGTGGTTTGTTTAACTTCTAAACTGTCCCTGCAATTACTAGCCATGAAGAAAAAGTGGAAGCATCTTCGTGGTGCTTTTTCCTGGCTTGGGGACAGTATTTTAAACCATCAGGGCTACAATAGAAACCAAACTATTTACGGCCCTACTTATGAGCACTGTAGACCAGATCTCTTCTCCTGTCACTTCTTTTTTTCAGTAAAACAATATTTAGAAAAATATTAAGTATCCAGATTTCTTAACTGAAGACATTCAATATACCCTTGTACTCGCCAGGGGTTATTCTCCCCAAGGGCAGCAGCTCATGGTCCTGTGTCAACTAAAGGACAGGAATCAGTTCCATGCAGAGATGGAACTTACATAAAAGCAGAGTATGCAGCCCCCTCCTCTTTGCAACATGAACCAAGTGTTCCTTAGTTTAAGCAACTGTTTCACTGATGTGTACATGCCAGAGGCACAGAGGCACCCCTTGCCAGAGTAAAAATGCATGGCCATGTCAACTCAATTTGTCCACATGCGATTTTAAGTAACTGATACCCAGGGCAAGATTGACAGTGTCCCGCTCGCCCGAGACAGAGAGGGTTGGCCTGGAGCCAGGCAGGCAGGAAAAACCTCTGCATCTCAGGCTTATAGAGCTCCCATAGGCTTCCTCCAGCCAGGCCACTCCTACCTAGAATGACTCTCCTCATCTTACACTTGTCACTGGACCCACTCCCAGAGAAACTAGAAAGCATATTTCTGGTGAAGGGCCCTCATGCTACAAGCTTCAACTTCAAGGGGAGCAGCAAGCCTTTGACATATATCAGATGGGATGCCTACTACCAAAACAAACAAACAAACAAACAAACAAAAAACCCAGAGGCAACTAAGCCTTTAAATTGTCTTTCCTGGAGGAAGACAGAGAGAAGGGAGAGAAACAGCAGAGTTTGTTCTGTTCTTTGACTTCCTGGGCTCTTGTAACACTAGGCGTGGTGTGACCAGAACCCCGTACTTATTCTAGAAAGACCACTGCCCTGAACCTCCTCTATGGAATATGGTGTATAGGTCATGCCCCAAGGACAGTGTGGAGAACACAGAAGCAGCTGGCACACAGCTATGGTGAGAGCACACGGCACCTGGGTGGACACAGTTGGTTTGGTTTGGGCTTTCTTAGTTTAAGTATTTGAGAATTTCATACTTGAGTATTCCTTTTATATCATTTCTCCTTCCTCCTCCTCCCCCTACTCCCATGACCTCTTTGAACACTCTCAAATTATTCACCTCTTCTTCTTTTATTATTCTCTCTCCTCTCTCTATTTCTCTCTATATACATGTATATATAGCTTTATATATATATAGTTGTACATATATATAATTACGTATATATGTGTGTATATATAAAGAGAGAAAGGAAGATATATATAGTTTTAACTACATATATAGTATACATACTACATATGTGCTATATATGCACATAACTATAACTATATATAGTACATATGTAATATATAGTATATATTATGCATGTGTATATAACTGTACAGTTATGACTATAATACATATAGTTATATAATATATATAAATTATATATACTATATATATTATACATAGTATTAACATATATTAATTTATATAATTATATAAAATAATATACGCAATATGTATGATATATATATTAAATGTCTTCAGTTCAGTATATATAATATACATAATGTAAATACACTCTCACCAAGGATTATTTTCTCCAAGGTTCCAGCTCATGTTTCTTTGGCAACTAAAGGAGGACAGGAACAAGTTAGTAAGTTAAAGAGTTAGAACTTATATAAAAACAGTATGCAGCACTCTCCTCTTTGCAACATGAACCAGGAGTTTATTATATTTAAGGAACTGTCCCACTGATATGTGTACACGCCAGAGGCACCCCTTGCCAGAGTAAAAATGCATGGCCATACCAACTTAATTTGTGCACATGCAATTTTAAGTAAATGATACCCAGGGCACGATTGTCAGTGTCTAGCTCACTGGAGACAGTACTGTCTATATATACTATGTACATAATATATATGGCATATAATACATATACATACATATGTGTATGTACGTGTATATATATGGAGACAGATAATACTATGCAAGCCAATCCTCGGGAAGAGGCTTCCAGGTTGGTTCCAGCTTGATTCCTCCAAGTCTTGCAGCTGAAGTACATAGTGTTTCCAAGTGTGTAATATCTTCCAGGATCTTAACAAACAAAAGGAAGCAAGGAAGCAAATGTGTTCAAACTCTACTGTGAACCCTTTCACCCACTGCCTGAGGAGATTTTCATGAGCAGCGCTTGAGTTCTCAACTCTTTGTGAGAACACCCTTACTGCTCATGTTACTCCCTACAGACAGATGTGAGTACTCGAGCTGAGGATGAGAGCAGCTTGCAGGTTCCAGGCCACACTTCCAGAATGTCCATATCAGGCTGAAGAGGAATGTGGTTTTCTATGCCTAATATCCTGTATATCTCTGTATAATACTACCAGGAGCTAGTACTACTGTCAAGTAGATTTCAGAACTAACTACTTGCTTAGAGAAATAGAGACTGTGTATCTATTGCACAACCATACACTAGTGGGCAATCCACACATAGACTAAGGCTAATTTTGAGTGGGTGAAGTCATGTTCCTACATTTAAATAATACCCTAAAATTGTTATGATCAAATTTAGTTAATGGAACACTTTCAACACAGAACGCTCGGTGATGGAGAAAGGCCAGCACTGCAGGGCCACCCTTATGACATCACTGTCTCTGGGGATGAGGGGAACTCATCACCTCAAATACCAGGAGCACTGTGAATGGCTTCCTGTAATGGTACAAAAATAAATGTCATAGCTGCTTTTAAAATCCAAATATTTACCATCCTTTAAGACCTCAAGTAAATGAGCTCAGCAAATGACTACTAACATCAACTATTTCCTTCTAGTATTAAATAGTTTTCAGTTTTCAGATTTTAAATGATGATATTTCCCCTTTCCTAATTTTGGGAAAGCCGAGAAAACATGAATATTTGTTTTTACAAAGATAACAGTCACAAAGTTCAACATAAAATTTTCCCATGTAAGTATCTAACTGATGCATAGCATTGATTAATCACCAGGAACTTCTAGCAGCAAAAGACAAAGTCCACATTCTGCAGAAACCTGTTCCCATGAGGAAGTGGGGAATGATCTGGGGTCACCACTATGACAGCACCTCTTTCCAGAGCTATATACCAACAGGTGCCAATGGGTACTTTGGAGCACAGAAAATGGAAGGGTCAGACTGATCATAAGCAATGGCCTTAAATACAGCAGCCAATTAAATGTCTAGGAGTACTGAAGAGAGAAAACTACTTCCAGAAAGGAAAGCGGCTATGGCACTCAGCAGTTGGGCGGACCATGTCCATGTGCTAGAGTCAGATCAGTAGTACGGTTGAAGTGAAGATACAAGGGAAAAGTCAGTGAATGGGCACAAGGAAGCAAGCATGTGCTCCTGGCACTCTCCATGGAACAGAGATGGTGCCCCAACACCGATGATGTGGCTGGATGGCTGCACGGTGTCAATAGGAAGACGACGGACAAGCTGGTCCCTCACAGCACACACTTACTGATCCATCTGTCATCTCTAACAATCCTTTCACTCACCCTGTTTCCATAATTCTCCATGTCTGGTATCCAGACAGGCGTCCAACAATCCTGAGCCTGGTATCCAGATAGACAGCCAACCCTCCACCCCTCGCACTCTCACAAATGAGTTTTTGACAGAACACAAATCGTTACTTGGACACCAAAAAAGCCACAGTAACTTGGAAGAAATTGTCTGGAAGTATCTAGCGTGAGCACAATAAAGCTTAACAAATGTATTAGGGGAACTAAGGATGTGATGAGCGGTTTCTTCTTCCTCTCCTGGATCAAGTTAGCTCACTGAAGATGAAAGGGGAAACCATTTCATTTTTACAAGAAAGAACGTTTAGGATTGTTTTTTTCTAATGAGGAAATCCACTTAGCACTTTAAAAAAAAAATTCATACTTTAAATGTATATGACTAAAACTTTCATGTACCCAGATTTCATCACTTATGTTCACTAATTACAAATGGGTGACCCCATGTTTGGGAAATAGGAAGTAGTCAGCTGAATTACAGCCTCGTGTCCCCCCCCACCCTCACCCCCGAGAGTAGGATGAGATCTAAAGGCTGAGAATAGCAATGCTTTGTGATTACATGGTAACACTTGTCAAGTCTCTTCAATCCCCCTGACTTCTCTCCAGCACAAGGGCAGTGAGAGTCCAGGTGACCTGACCTAAGTCACCCCAGGCCTTCAAGTATAAGGTTGCTGATGAAGCAGCATCTTGGAAGGGTGGCCAAAACTTCCCTACCAGCAGATTTTTCCAAAAGAACAGCTTGCTAAAACTCAGACAGTGATTTATGTCTAGCTGCCGAAAGGAGGGACAGGGCTAGCTCCTAGGTGGGCAGAGCATTGTATCTTCCCTGTTGTTGGCTTTCTGGCTTATAATTGCAGTAATCAATATTAAGAACGGTCTCAAAGAGAGCACTCAGAAATGTGGCTTGTAAAGCAACACTCACTGAAGCAGAGATTTGTCCCTAGTCATAAGATAATGTAGGGTGAAAAATGATCAAAAAATGAAGCTAGAAAGAACAAGGGATGATATCAAGAGGAACTGCCCTTCAGGTTACAGTCTTCAACTTCACCTAAAACTTTCTATCATAATACAATCTTCCTGGCATTATACTAGTATTGCAGAAAGTCCACGATAACTACAGAAAGACGAAAAATAAATAAATAAGTAAATAATAGAAGAGACCAGATAACTCAGGTTCCCTTCTAGCATAGCTTAAAGATGGACTTAGCATGAGAGATGGGTCAATTCAGTTGGAGATGTTTAATTTCATATTAGCTATAATAGAGATGCTCTGTTAAAACAATCATATACATTGGTTTAACTTCAAGCCAGCGGCTAGGCGTTATCCAACACCTTTATTCATATCTACATTTAGCTGCCATAAAACCAACTAATACATACTTAAGGTTTCAATTGGGCTATTAAGCAACTCAAATGCTCAGGAACATTTCCAAATTATTAAAAAAAATAATTAATATAAAGTGAACTGAAGCCTTTTTAGTTTAGGTCACAAATACCTATCCAGAGACAGTGTGGCAGTTCAGTTGTTAAAGAGACTGCTGTGGGGAGAAGCCATTTAAAAAGGAAAATGGATTTAAGCTGTAAATTGGTGTTTTCCTCCTTGGGATTAGGGTGTTCTACACCATGAGAACAGAGGTAGGAGACTGAAAAAAGACATGGAAAACCTCCTTGTGTGGTGTTGTGCTGTTATTGATTGCAGACAATTGTGTCAAGTGAATATTCTGAGAACATGATGAAATCCACAAAAGCAAACTCTTTAAAAGCCAAGGCAAAGAGAGAGCTTCAATACAGCAGACCCCAGTTATTGAGTCCCACGGGACAACCAACATTGATTCTGAGGTCACAGTCACACTGAAGCCATGCTCTATGTATTTCAAGACCACCCAAGACCACCTATCATGGTCCTCTAAGGGAGGCCTCTCCATTACTAGCTTCAAACAGAAACGTTTACCAAAGAAACCTTCAAATGAAATAATTACTAAATGTGTTAATTGTTGACCTTAGGCTCGCTAAAATGAATAAGAAAATCAAAGAGATGACTCTTCATAATATGATGCTTGTTCTTATTAGAAAAGTGTAAAATTGGAGTGCAGGCTAGGTTATATTTAGCTAGGAAGGAAATAATTTCCCTAAATTATAAGGGTGTGTTCTGTCACAATTTTACTTAATTATGTTTTATTATTGAAATACAGGAGCACTTGAATCTATGGGAATGGGTCACCTGTGTCTTCAATATCTCTCAAAAGCAGCAGGATTAGTAACTCTGTCTCTGTTACCTTCAAATCAGTTTCAGGTTATCCTCTGGTGTGGACTTCTGTGTCAACAGGCTCCTTAGGGACAAAGTCTGTGCACAGTCTAATAGAGAATATGGTATCTGGCACAAAATGATTCCCCATTAACAGTTCATCTAAGTGTCATCTTGCTTTTCCCACACAGGCCTTAATCATCTCTCAGGAATACATCAACTCTCACATCAAACTTGCTTTTCTGTGCCTTCTACACAACATGTGCGTTAAAGGATAATTAATCTTTACAGGACACACTCAGAGTTCTTTCACACATTTCCAAGCATCCACAAGGCAACTCCCAGTACAGCCTTTTCTCCAGCAGTCCTCCATGGAAGACAAGGTCAAGGAGCAAACAAGGTGGGACTTGGATTCCACCCTAGTAGTATCTGCCATGATGCCAAAAATAGCATGTCAGAAACACAGGACCAAAAGGAGTTGCTCCATGCTCATGAGGCTCACAGCACCTGATGAGTCACTGATCTGAGTCTAAAGATACAAAGATTTAAACTCATTATCCTGTATCCTCTCTCCATCACCACTATCATCCTCACCTCTGTCTTTCCCCTAGTCTCACCTTGGATTTGAAATGATCTTTCTTTAATGATCAAGCAAGACAAAACACAAGTATCCATGACCTTCCTTCCTTGTCATCAAGCTTCCTTCTAACTAGGATTTAAAGCCCAAAGTTAATTTGTTAAAGCCTTAGAGGAAAAAAGATTTAGAATACAACTTCAGGGGCTGAGCTAAACAAGTTAGGGGCACATATTTGATGACATGCATTTAACATATCTGTTCATGTTCTGCAACCTTGGACATCAGGTCAAACTTTTCTAGAGACAGAAATCCCAACAAAAGACCCAGAGAGCATCCCATCCACAGAAGCTCTCTCTAACAAGAAAGATTGAAGGTAAGGCTCTTACCTTGTCCCCAGGAAAAAACTTCAAAGCTCCTCACCCCTGCCCCCCTGCTAGGAACCAGGAAACAGCAGGAGGAGAAATTAGGCTAAATCACAGCACCAAAATCGCATATAAATAATATGTCTAGCAAGTGCTATTTCTCTGCTTGGTACTTCCTTGTACAGACATCTTATTCTCAACCAGAGATTCAACAGCCTTAGAAAGCTGTTGTTCTTCAGTTTGGGAGTGAATGAAGGCATTCATTGGCCTTAGGCTCTTGGTATCAAAGCTAGGAATTCATGACTGTAGCTTCCAGAAAGGAGAAGAGTTGAAGAATGGCCAGGCCCATCACCTGTGTTTTACAGAATAAGAGCAAACACTGAATCCTTGTGACCCCACCAAAGAAAAAAGATGTGTACCAAAAGTTGCCCAACCTATCAAACCAACAATGACAAAAATAATTTTGTAATGTTGAACACAACATATCTTACTATTTTACACAACGTATCTGTCACAGACCACTCCAGTTGGGTATAATTGTGAAGGCCTCCAGAAGCCCCTGAAGGGGAAACAGAATAAGTAGAGATCCTTTCAAGAAGCAGACACTGAAGCTCAGTGAATCAAAGGGACTTGCCTGAAGTTACACAGCTAGGAAATAATGACCCCAACATAGAAACCTGGTCATCTGATTAATAATGCAATCTTACTTTTCTTGATTCTTAATTAGGTGCTTGTAGTAACTGAGCTATCTTACTACATGCAGAATGCTTTTTAAAGTCAACATTCAGGTTCAATCTGGCTGCACTCTGCAGAATATTCTGGGAGAATCTCAAGAAGAGTTTGGACCTATTCCAGCAGAAGCTCTGTTGTGCTCCCGCTTTCCCTTTTAAGGCATTTCGAATTAGAGGAGGCCTCAGATACCCTGGCTCTCCATCCCACCAACAAACAAATCCTTCCAGGAAAACACCAATTTCATCGGGCAGCAGATTATGTTTTATCTAATTTTAGAAGTCATATAAATGTAACCTGAACAAATGTGCTCTTCTGCACACTATTCCTAAATTTCAGTCAAATTTTCTCAGTAAATCAGAATTTCTCTAGAATGTTGTGCATCGTGGAGTGCTTGGGTGCCAGCGTCAGGGTAGATCATTAAGGAAAAGAGAAAAACAAAATGAAACAAAATTCAAGTAGGAAAAACACTCCCCCTGATTTCACAGAAGAAAGATGGAAAAGCAAGATGGGGTTAAGGTAACTCCCATGTTGTCAGTATATGTTCTTCACTCATGTATTTTGGAAGTAGATTCCCAAGGTCAAAAAAATAATTCACACAGCCATCAAGGTTACAGGCATGTTCCAGAAGCTCTAAGAATTTCATAGTGTCCCTCTTGCAGGAAGGGGAGACCAGAATGAACTCAAACTCCCTTAGAGAGTAGATGGAGTCAGGCCTGCCTTTCACTTAAAATGACTAGAGCTCCTCTAGATCCCCCAAAATTTATTAAAGAGCTAAAGGTTCCTGTTTAACTTCTCCAACAGGATTCTCCAGAAGCTTTCACTAAATCAAAAAAATATTCAAAGCCCATGGAGTAGTCTTTCAGGAAACTTGAGTCAGCTGAAAATGGGTGTTTGTGCTTTAAAGAAAGAAAAGGGGAAGATTGGGAAGAGAAGGTGGGTAGGAGAAGGGGGATTGGGAAGAGACAAAGGGGAGGGTTAGGAAGGAGAGACCTGAAGGAATTCAGTCAAATTCAAGTCATTGATTGTGTAATATTGTAGTACAAGACAGGGCTTCATGGTACAATGCCAAATGCCAAAGAGTACTCCTACTTTTGAAGCTTTTGAAAACAATCTGTACCTCAGAGTTAATGTAGCAACTTTTCTTTTTCATTTTATTTCTCCCCTTATTTGGCATTGAAGCTATTAATTTCCCATAGGCTTTTTATATGAATGTTACATATAATTTTAAAATCTCCCCATTAGGCCAAAAGTGTACTATTTAAATACTAGCAGAGCATATTAGTTTCCTGTGTAACAAATTGACACTCTAACAAATCATCATGAATCTGGTGGCTTCCAGCAACTCAACTTCATTTTCTTGCACTCAGAAATCCAAAATGGTTTCCATGCAAGTTCACGTTCTGTCCAGAGGATCAGGGAAGAATCTCTGCTCCATGGTTGCTTCAGCACCCAGAGCTGGATTCTTGGGCCCTTAGCTGGGGTTGTTCGTTCATCCTCACAGGGCAATAGCACAGCCTCCTCAAGTCTGCCCGTGCATCCCCACATTGTCCTCTGTGCCAAATTTCCCTTTACCTTCTTCCTCTAAGTATACCTGTGGTTTCACTGAGGGCAGAGCTAGTACTGGGTCATCCATCGCTTACATTCAGACTTTCAATCACATCTGCAGAATTCCTCCTCCCATATAAGGTCATATTCAGCAGTTCTGAGAAGTGGATATCTTTGGGTCACTGTTCTGCTCCCAGAGCAGAACTGGCTTATCTCTTCATCTGTACCACTTTAAACTATTCCCCAATCTCCTCCTGTGCAAAAGAAAATACGGTTTTGAAGATCCCTTCAAAAAGACCAATTTTTGTAATCTTTTATGAACACAGAATCTATTCAAACTTAAATTTCATCCTTATATACCATGTACCATGAACCATTCAGAAGAAAAATTGTGAAATAGGATCTTCAGGGTTTTTTTTTTTCTTATTCTTCCAGCAGAGATATAAAATTTAAGAACTGAACGAGCTGAAGGAGTTTGCAGCCCCATAGGAGGAACAATATGAACCAACCAGTACCCCCAGAGCTCTCAGTGACTAAATCGCCAACCAAAGAGTACACATGGAGGTGCCTGTGGCTCCAGCCACATATGTAGCAGAGGCTGGTCTTGTTGGACATCAATGGGAGGAAACGCCCTTGGTCCTGAGAAGGCTCAATGCCCCAGTGTAGAGAAATGCCAGGACAGGGAAGTGGGAGTAGGTGGGTTGGCAAGTCGGTGGAGGGGGTATGGGATGGGGGGTTTTGGGGGGAAGCCAGAAAAGGGGATAATATTTGAAATGTAAATTAAAAAATATCTAATAAAAGATTAAAGTGATATTCCTGAAAATGTTTTATTCTGCATTCAAGTCCCATTTTTTAAAACAGCAAAGACATTTCAAAAGTAAATTACACTCATTCCCTACTCTTTGTAGGACATGCCTAAGTGTTATTTACAAGAATACTGAATAAGCATCCCTGGACAAGACAAGAATCTGATACAGTATACTAAGTAGTGGAAATCTATCTTCAACAGATTTGTTGTCTATACCATAAACCACTGAAAGCTCAAACAGAACAAAGAGGGAGGAAGAAGAAATGTACTCTCTGTCTGACCTTTGACCCTATAGAATGAGCTCTTCAGGTTTGGAGTCTTTTGGCCTTAAACTGAATTGGATCAGCATCTTGGCTGGTTACCCAGCATACACAGAATAGAAAACAGAACTCCCTGGTTATTTATCATACAAAGAACAAAAGGCAGGACTCCCTCAGTCCCCATAACCACATGAGCAACTGCTTTATTTTACATGTACATGAGAGATGTTTCGATATCCTCTCAGTTTTATTTCTCTGGTGAACCTTGCTGATGCATGGACTTATAGAGTCTCAGTCAGAACATGGTAGCCATGTGGCTAGAGACATCCTCTCTCCTGTGTGTCCCATATCACAAAGCCCTACTTGCCTGTATAACTCCTTTTTGTCCCATACATTTAAAGTATGGATGTCTAAAATTCACTCAAGCGAGGTCCAAGAAACCCCAACGTGTGATTCATGAGAAACTAGTGTTTCCAAAAGCCATTAGTCCGTAAAGCAACAAAAAATTAGCAATTCCTTCACAACTCAGTGGAGGGAAGCTTATGTAACATTGGGAGCGTGTGGGAAGTTTGACAGAGATCCATGAAATAAGTGTGAAAAATGCATGCCTAATAGGGTTATGGCAACAGAGGGCTCTGAAGAGAGGCTGGGAGAATGTGCAATGGTCCCAATTACTCCTAGGTTATCTAAGAACTGCACAAACAGGAGCACTCTCAGCTGCTAACAGCAGGATAGACACACGTTATCACAGCCTGAACCATTCCTAGGGGTGCTAGTGGCTATCCCAAGACTACAGCTGCCTCGAGGGTCCTCAGAGTGTGGCAACTTTCACAGAAATAAAAAAAGAAATGGTTCAAAGTGAGTATGAAATCTAAACTTCAGGGGATGATGTGCTTTTAATTCTTTTGTATTCCCCAAAGCAGTATGTTTGAAATCCAGCTATGTCCCTGAAACAGCAGTGAGGTACTCCGATGGTATCTTCCCTGCATCAGCGGTAACCAGGGCTGTCTCACTCATGGATGCTGATGAAACTCTTCTCTTAATGCACCACTTATGCATATCTGCATGCAGTTGTTTAACACTTATGAAATCAGTATAACACAGTTTCTTTTATTCCTACCAAACATACTACTCTTATACCCAAAGCAATTGCATTAAAATAATTTACCAAACAACTATGTGAATTATGCTATATATCTATTTAGCAGGATACAACACTGAATTTAAGTCAAACCCTGCCTTTACAGAGGTATATAAACGCATACACACATGACACAGACACATACACCACTTCATATACCCATATACAAACACATCCATGAACACACACATATCTACACAAACTGCAGAAATAAAGATACTGCTCAGCACATAAATACACACACATATTTTTCTCTTTTATTGAAAATGATTTTTTCGTACAATATATCCCGATTTCAGTTTCTTCTGTTTTCTCTTCTCAGTTCCTCCTACCTCCCTTCCCGTCTGTCTCTCACTAGAAAACAAATGGGCATCTAAGAAACAATAAAATAAAATATGATATTATAAAATAAACACATTGTAATAGGATGAAATAAACAAAAGAAAAAGATCCCAAGGAAAGGGACAAGAAACAGGCATAGATACTGTAAGGGTTTGTATATGCTCGAACCAAGGAATGGCACTATTAGAAGGTGTGTCCCTGTTGGAGTAGGTGTAGCCTTATTGGAGTAGGTGTGTCACTGTGGGTGTGGGCTTTAAGATCCTTATCCTAAAGGGATTCCTGGAAGTCAGTCTTCCACTAGCAGCCTTCAGATGAAGATGTAGAACTCTCAGCTCCACCTGCACCATGCCTGCCTGGATGCTGTCATGCTCTCCTCTTGATAATGGACTGGGCCTCTGAACCTGTAAGCCAGCCCCAATTAAATGTTGTCCTTATAAGAGTTGCCTTGGTCATGGTGTCTGTTCACAGCAGTAAAACCCTAACTAAGACAGATACAGAGATACACTAAGGAATTCAGGAATCCCATAAAAACACAGAAACGGAAGCCATAGTATATACACAGCCTGCAGGGTAAATTATAATACTAGTAATAAAAATAAGAAGCATAGCTGTTCACTCTGAAGTCTGAACCCTACATAGCCCCACAGAGGCAGAAGAGGTGCAATATGCTCTAGGTTCTTCCCCACCTGTGCTCTCACTTCAGCTTGTTCCCATGGACAAGGAAAATGTCAATGAGAACACAGCTCAGTTCACTCCTTCCTTATTGCCTGCTGGCAATACTTTCACATCAATGACACTAATAGGAAGTGCAGCCAGAGTAATCTCTTCTCAGACCTGGAGTGGAAGCAAAAGCATGTCCGATTGTCATCAGAGTTCAACTGGCCATGGGACAAAGGAAAAGCAAAATCTGGGAAGCCTATTGATAACTACTGCTTTTTTTTCCCTCAATAAGAATGTATGGATTGAGTTTAAATATTTTGGAGCATGGTCATTAAAAGTCTATAAAGGAGCCAGGTCCAAAGAGGATGCTAGCTGTGCTCAAACTACATCAGCATTGGATTCTCACACTGAGATGCAGAAGCAGTAGTAACAGGACCGCCTACAGCCTCCAAGAATTTGGGGGATCTCAGGCCCAGCCTGAGCCTTAGTAAAGATCTGCATCTCCATAGCATCACGGGGCTCTGGATCTCAAGGTGGGAGAAACGTAGGGATAAGTATAGAGAAGACACACAAGAAGACTAAAAGTGCTTCACTCTGTATCTCCTTCTCAAAACACTGACAATTAAGTCCCATAATTAATGAAGCTAAGGATAAGCCAGCCAAAAGGTTTTTAAACTAATTACTTTGTGAAAAGGTCACTATGCATAGGAAATCTACAGTGAGTAGCTCTTTGTCCAGCTCTTTGTGAATAAAATGCCAACAAAGAATCTAGGGGTGGGGCTGGGGAGATGGCTCAGTGGATAAAATATTTGTTGTGTTGCCTATGCATGAAGATGAACTTTGGATGCCCAGCACCTACATAAAAGCTGGCCATAGCCATCCACTATTAAAACCTTAGGGTTGGTGAGGAGGGTGAAAACAACTGATTCCAGGGGTCTCACTGGCCAGCCAATCTAGCTGAGAGAGCATCTCAGTGAGAGAGCCTGTCTCAAAAAAAAAACATAATAAGTAGGAGAATGATTGAGAACATACTGGGATTGACTTCTAATTTCTACACATGCACACAGACACACACACACACACACACACACACACACACCATAGAGAGAGACAGAGAGACAGAGCCAAGACAGACTGAGATCATAGGCTGAAGCTTAGCCCTGAACTGATTCCCTCCAAGTTGGTTTCCTGTAACCAAAGCAATTCAGTTTCCAGATTTAGAACACGAACACAGTAGCAAATTAACCTAAAGGGTCTTACTCTTTCTGCTGATGGCTTTGGTATCAACAGGCAAGAGAGGCTGGGGGAAGGGAAGATTTATATCATCACAAGGAAAGCGTTTGTTGCCGCTTCCCAAAATAATAAGGAGTAACTATGGAAACCAGACAAAACTCAAAAATGCCTTGCCATTTACAAAGGGCAAAGCAACTCTTTCAATTGCAAAACAATCAACCAGGAACAAATCCTCCCCAAGGAAGAGCCCAATAGGCAGAAGTCAGTCGCGTAGACCTGTTACCCCAGCACCATCAGTGACAGTACTTGCTGTGGAATTGCTAAATGATATGTCTTTACACCTGTGTTATGAGTCAATCCTAAGCTACATTTTCACGTGACCAGAAGATACAATCGAGCCTTCTTTGAGTCAGCTAAATTGTCCACTGAAAGCCATTTCCTTTCAGAGGTGATCTAACTATTAAGTCAGAGAGTGGAATGTCATCAGCTTTAAAGACAAGACATTTCTAAGATACTTAATTAATATCTAGGGAAGATGAATGGCCCCCATGATCTCAGCGACTGCACTTAATAACCCTGTCCTTTACATTTCCTAACTAAACATTAAAATAAGGAGGACATTATTTACAGAGATAATGAAGCAGAGCCTTCTTTTGAGGCCAAACTCTGTCCAGGGATCTATACTGAACCCTGCCTCTCAACCATCCTCCTGTGTGCCTCTCCAGATGCCCTCCCTCCTGTCCCACTTACCTGTTCCGCAGCCTCTGCTTTGCTCTCAGATTCCATACTGCTCTCTTTTCAGACAAACTTGTGCACTGCTTAGTGTGCACAGAGGACATAAGGAGCCAACAGACACTTTACTTCAAAGCCAATAAGATGCTGAGTCACAACCGAAAACAGTGAAGGGCTATTTAACATGTCAGTCTCAATGGTAGTTTTATAGTCAAAATGACATCAGTATCTTTGACCTAGTGTTTATTTTCATTTCATACAAGAGCAGAAAATGTTTCTAAGGCTTCATGGGTGAAGGCTCATCTGAGGTCACCTGTAACTTGAATTTACCACTATCATGGCTAAATGAGTGATTCTGACATATTATAAAACATAAATATAATTTTGAGCTCTCTACTCGTCCTAGCACAGCAGGTTAGGTTTTGTCTTTTTGTGTGTGTATGCACGTGCATGTATGCATGTGTATCTGGATTGCCTTATCTTCCACTCTTAGTAAAGCGTGTCATCACTGGCCATCAATTCATTGTCAAATACTGACCAGAAGATGGAAAGTTAATGTCATGTGAAGTCATGTTTCAGCTATGACTTTCCTAAAGCAAGATCCCCAGTGAAGGAGCTAGAGAAAGGACCCAAGGAGCTGAAGGGTTTGCAGCCCCTTAGGATTAACAACAATATGAACTAACTAGTACCCTCAGAGATCCCAGAGACTAAAACTCCAACCAAGGAGTATACATGGGAGGACTCATGGCTCCAGCAGCATGTGTATAGCAGAGGATAGCCAAGTCGGTCATCAATGGGAGGACAGGACCTTGGCCCTGTGAAGGTTCTACACTCCAGTGTAGGGGAATGCCAGGGCCAGTAAGCAGGAGGGGGTGGGATGGTGAGCAGGGGGAAGGGGCAGGGAACAGGGGTTTGTTTTAGTTTTTGTTTTATTATTTTTTTTTGGAGGGGAACCTTGGAAAGGAGATATTGTAAATAAAGAAAACATCTAATAAAAAAGTAGGGAAAAAAAAGAATCCTACTTTCAACTTCGATCTAAACACAATGCTAAAGCCTTTGCAAAATACTGTACAGGGCATGTTGTTAATGAAGAGGGTAAAATAAGTGAGCATCTATATGTATGTGAGCACGTATGTGCGTGTGTAATTTTCATACTGCTTTCTCACATGATGTTAAAGGAGGAGGATGGATGTATACACTTCACCATCCAACTCCAGGTCCAGAAAAGCAACAGCAATTCATCAACCCCAGAACCAGCCTGAGCCAGCTGCTTTGTCCATTTCTGCTGCGTTTCCATCCAGTGCTAATTCTCTAATTTACCCATTTCTTTTTCTCAAACCACATAATTAATGCTGAAGGAAGTCTTTTATAGGCTCGCCACTGGGCACTCTGTATCTTAAGTGGAAGGGAAAATTCCTCAGATATGTTTCCAATCAGCATCATGTTGGAGCCAACAACTAACAACCCGGCACAGTAAATTATTACAAAATCCACACAGTTAAAGGCTCACGAGCACAGGCCAAGACTGAAAATACCAAGTTCAGACCAGCACAGGCTGCTTTTTCAAGCCTGCCCATCACCCTGTGCTCCGTCCACCCTATTCCATGGCCAGATTCCCCTTCCCTTGGTTCACTTTGATATATTTCCCTTATTGAAGTACATGCTAATTCTTGCAGAGCACATCTTTCTGCAGATAGTATCAGAACACTTATCATAACCAACACTCTGATCATCATGAAGGAAAGTGTTATAGGGAGCACACTGTCTCCTGACCCCATAATGCTTGACACATGAGTCTGTGAGCCAAGTGATATCAGGTGGCTCCTCAGGAAGCCTTGTGGGAGCCAAAGTGCATACACCACACACTCACACAAGTGCACACACACTCGCATACACAACACATGTATGCACACGTGCACACACACAGTACACACATACATATGCACACACACACACATATACACTCACAATGAGAACAATGCTGTGATGTGGTGACCTCCTCTCACACACAGCTCTCAGCTGTTGAATACCTTTTGAGCAACTGCTCATTTCAGAAAAAAAAAATATGTGCATCCTGCTGAGCCAGATTCTAGAGGACACAAACCCCAAATAGACAAATTGTACAAGAGGCCAGGAAGTAGAAGAAAAGAGGTGGTAGGGAGAAAGCAGGAAAGGGGTGGCTGAGACGTTTGAAGAGAAGGATACTGACACAAGTTGTGGAGGAGGTTAGAGTCAGAGGGACATGGGAAAGATCAAGAAGGAAGTGAGGGATGAGAGCAAAGAGGGAGAGGTGAGGGCTCCGAGGAGAGAGGGAGAGGCAGCTGCTCGATAATAACAGAAAAAAGTTGTACTGACAGTGCGTATCACCATAGGATGTGACCATTAGAATGATTGTGTGTGTGCACACATGTGTGTACATGTGTGTATGTATATGTATGTGTGCATATACATACATGTATATGTGCCTGTGTGTGCTGTTTGTGTGCTGTGTGTGAGTGTGTGTGTGTGTGTGTGTACCTACAAATGTGTGCACATGCACATGAAGGCCCAAGATCAATGTTGGGTATCCTCCTCAGTTTCTATCTAGCTTATTTTATGTAGATAGGGTCTCCCACTAAACCTCAAATAACTATCAGGCACTTCCCAGGAATTCTCTTATCTCGTTCCCCTTCTCCCAGTTCCGGGATGATAGCCACACATCACTACAACAAGTTTTTACACACAGGAGAACATCCTCAGAGGATGGTCCTTTCATGGCAACAAATTTACCAACTGATCCACCTCCTTAGCTTAGATGACTAAGTTGGGTCCCTGGAACTCCAATGGTAGAAAAGTAGTAACTTCCACAAATTTTCTGCTGACTTCCACACATGCCCATACTACAGCAGGTGTGCCCACACATGTACACTCATAAAAATAAAGATAATTGTAAGTTAGTTAATTAAAACCATCACTCCAGTCTACTCATAAGGAAAATTCATACAAACCCAGTTGTGAAACATCATGCAAACTCTTAAGTCAAAACTCTTCCAAATGGTCAAGTTCACTAAATTTAATGTGTGAGAGTCACAGAGTAGCAGGGTCTGAAGACATGATAACCATATGCCCCATGGCGTCCTGAGCAAAAGAAGGGCAGGAAGGTAACCTGAGGAAGCTGAGCAAAGTGTTGATTTCATTAATGGCACACCATCAGTGCTCAGACCAAGCAACCAACTCTCATAAGGAGAAAACGGCGAGGCAATGTGAGTCGAGTGGACAGAAACTCCCAGACTAATGGCAGCTTGTCTACATAGCTCAAAGCACTACAAAATGTTCTTGAAATTGTATTTTGTTTAAAAGATCTGAATATCTTCTGCCCACAAATACTGATTCTACACTAAAAACAAATGTGTTCAACAAACAGACCAAGAGGATGAATGCCAAGCAACTTCAGAGATTAATCATCCGGGATTTAATGCTGTTCAGTGTATTCCCGCTAAGTGGGTTATCAGATCAATTAGAAGATCCAAAGCCAGCCACTGCATTTCCTTAAGGCTCTGAATTATTAAGTGCCTACACACACCACCACCACCAACACCACTACCCATTGATTCCAGCTCTTTCCTCTAGGCCTATAAAGTACCAGGAAAACTTCCTTTCCTATCAACAGTCCTTTCTACATCCACAGTCTTTTCCAGCAAGAGCCTTTTCTTTCCTTCATTCCCTGAGCCCCTTTCACCACTGTGTAGTGTTTAGAGTGCAGGATGCTGTCGCATTTCCATAGAGGTGACTTGTGCATTGTCTAGAAACCTGCATCAGAGAGGACAATGGCCTTGGCTGGTGACTCCACAAGTCACATATCAAATTTCATAAGGAAGTACGGCAGTCCATCAGCTATGTCCTCAGGCTCCTCCTCACTGTCTCTGTGGGTTCAGATATCTGTGAGTTTCCACCTGTTTTCTGCAGATTCTGACTAGCTAGGCTCCAGAAGGGTCTTAGGCAGCCTCTCATGCCAGAGTGACCTAACTACCCTGCAAACCTCCGTAAGAGAATTCACTTCTTTCCTCTGTCATCTCTGCAGTCTCACAGAACTTACACACCCACAGATGACACCATGAAGAATGCTGATGACCTCGATAAAATCACGCTGATGTCATGAAGGAACACACACTTCGGGAGCACTCAGGCTGTGTGGAACACAGAGGAAAAAAAAAGAGTTCACAAAGAGGTGACTCATAAAGAAGGTCTTCCGGAACTGGGGGGTTCTGCTCCCCACCTTCTGAGAAGAAAAGAGAAAGATTTCCAGTTGGAATATTCATCCAAAGCCTTGAGTTGAGTGTAAGCACCAAAATGTTATTTTATGGACACTGGGACATATTGAATGCGCTTCTCAATAAAAGGCTCTTCATGGTTCTATGTCAGTACTACTAGGCTCTGTCTTACCTTTGCACTCAGATGTAGAATTCTTGTCCACCCTTGATAAAATTGCTTTTCTATTGAAATTGAGTCTGACCAGCCTTTTATATACATGGACAGATGCAGCTTACCTTTGCTTCCTATTAAAATGGCATTATTTTTTTTTCTTTCCCAAAGACTATGCAAGTATGCTCTTGGAGGTTTTGTGTCTTGTCAAATTTGATAAAGCAATTAGTGAGTGATTAAAGTGATTTGATTTGCATAGCTAATAAGAATGTTTAATATCACCTCAAGAAATCCATTCTTTATTTATATAACAGAAACTAATGACTTCAATCAAGATATTAATGGTGACAAGATTTGAAGCTCAGAGGAGAGGTGCGTAATGGCCAGGTGGCCCTAGAGGTCATTGTGAGTCAGTACCAGATGCCTGCAGGTCCTGTTGGAACTGTCATGATGTCAGGTATGTGCTTCCATCTCCAGCTTTGTCATAGTACCACAGCGATATGAGCTTTTTAGAGGGGGGTGACTTTGGTTTCTACAATGGCAAAATTAATAAAACAAAGTAAAACAACAACAACAATAATAAAGCCTTCATAGCATTTTCACGTTGTAGTTAAAATTACAACCATTCCATACTGTGGTGGAAAATTACTTAGAAAAGCTCAGAAATCAAAACAAATGCAACCTAAGTCCTAACTCTGTATACAAATATAACTTCATATACTCCTCCACAAAAGGCCAGAGGAAGGAATAAAGAGGAGAAAGCAGGACTCAATATTTTATCAACAAATCACAAATTACCACCGAGTAACCCCTCTCCTCCGCCTGTGTCTGACAACTGGCAAGAGAAGGAGCAGACACACAGCAGGGACGAACGGAGCAATGGCTTGTAAGCACCAGGAACTTCATTCTTTGAACCACATGCAATGCAAGGAAGCCAGGAGGTGCCAAGGGGACAGGGAAGCTTCTAGGCCTTAGAGCAGCTTACATCGAAATGCACGGCTTTCCTGCTCCCTTCCCCAGGAACATGACCATCTGACTGTGGAGGTGAATGGAGTCTAATAGTTCCCCGAATACACACACCACATTCAGGTCCACTTGGAACTTCAAACACCATGTCATTTGTAAAAAGTATTTTTGTAGATGCAGTTAATTAACTTAAAATGAGGTCATGCTGGATTAAAGTGGATCCAAAGACTGGTGTCTCTAGAGGAAAGCCATGTGAAGACACCAGCCACACACAGAGAACTGCATGGGACCACGGATGCAGATCCTGAATCCTTGTTTCTACAAGCCAAGGAATTCCAAGAATAGTCTCCAAGCACTGGAAGCTAGGCATGAGGGGTGGAGTAGGGTGGGGATTGGGGGTCAGGATCTCAGAATGCTCTCCTAAAGGAAGGAAAAGGTAACACCTTGATTTTGAACTTCTAACATCCAAAACTGAGAATTGATCACTGCTGCTTTCAAAGGACTCCAAATGAGGGGTGATTTGTTCAGTAGCCTAGGGAAAGAAATACAAATGTTATAGATAGCCATACAAAATAACGAAGACTTCTTGGTCAGACTGAAAGGACTTTTCACTTTCTCAACTATTATTAATACAGTTACAAACAAATAAATAGCTACATGCTAAGCGTGCGTGTGTGTGTGTGTGTGTGTTTGTGTGTGTTGGGTGTTTAAGTCACAGTGATGTCTAAAAACAACTAACAAACCAGAGAGAGAAGGAAAAGAGTAGAAATGGCACACACAGTGCAGATGAAGATAAGATGTGTAGCAAAGTAGCAGATGTTATTGTGGATTGCACAAAGATTCATTTGGTGTACCATGACCTAACTACTGAAAAAAAAACTTTAGAAGGTCTTAATAAGAAATTGAAAACTGTGATCTGTCAGCAAAGTCTAGCCCACTGCTGTTTGTGTAAATAGTTTTATTGAAACACGTTCTCTCTCTCTCTCTCTCTCTCTCTCTCTCTCTCTCTCTCTCTCTCTCTCTCACACACACACACACACACACACACACACACATACACACACACCCCTGCAAGCTGCCAATGGCTGTTTTCATGCCACAAGAGCAGAACTGACTAGTCATGACAGAGACCACGTGGCCCTTGCAGCCTGACACATCCGCACTTTAATTCAGCATTTGCATTGACTAATTGGCAATAACACTAAGGGAGCAGAATGTTTAGAAAGGGTGGTACTGACTTAAACTAAGTCTTCATGAGTGTGTTGACTGACTGTTCAGAGGTGACATAGAACCATAGAACCTGAGAAAGAGCCTGACTTGACAGGTCACGTGCTGGTTCAGCTGTCAAATGTTCCCCACAGACTCACGTATGGATCAGGTTCAAAACCAAGCTGATGTCACCATTTTAAAAACTGTGGGGCTTGGCTAGCAGAAATAGGTGGCTGAGGGCAGGTCATAGAACACAGCACCTGACTCACTGTTCTTGTACTCTCTGCTTCCTAATCCACCATAAGAAGAGACGCTTCCCCCACATGCTTCGGGGGCTCTATTCCCTAAGCTATCTCTCGTAAGATTCAAGGACACAGGTCCCAAAGCAGCAATCCACACTCAGGTGCAAAGGGACAAACATCTTTGGGGGTGGCAGAAAATGATAATGGCTGTGCATGGCCCTGCCACACATACCAGGACAGCCAAGCAGTGGGATCAAAAAAAAAAAAAAAATGTCACCACTTGTTTCCAGGCCTCTCCTCAATGTGAACCTTGAAGTGTCAGAAGCATTTGAGGATGCTTGAAATCCTAATTTCCTTGGGCATGAACTTTAGAAGTGCCTTTTCTTTCAGCGCAGACTAATATAGGGATGGACATAGGATCTCAGGAATTTAAGAAAATTTATGTGTTCTGATATATGTAAAATAATGGAGACCAGAGCAAAGATTACATGTTGGAATCTCTAATCTTATCTAAGGTTTGGACAGAAATATTAATAACTCTAATGACTGCAATAATTCTATTTTTGATAACTATGAAGAGCTCTAGAAACCCAGAAATCCACTCAAATCACTGTCAAAAAGAAAAGACACAAAAGGCTGCATTTTTCTTCACTAATAAACCACTTCATTTAGAAACATGACTGCCATAAAGCTGTAACTAATTGTACATCTCATAGTACAGTTCTCGCCATTGAAATCCACTTCTGGGAGCATGGTGATGCAGATGGGCAGAGAAGACTGAATCTGGACAGTATGCCTCTTTCCATTCCTTCCAACTATCTAAAGCATAACAAAATGTGGGGGATAAACAATTAAGATTAGGATTAGCTAAAAGCCAAGTGGGATATGTGTGCATAAACCAATATCCAAATAGATATTTGCATGCTTAGAGAAAGGAGATTAGGTGTACCTTAGATTGCAAATACGAGGCCTGTCTTCAGGTAATATTGTTCACTGATTTTATCAAAATTAATTCACCAGTGCCTTCAATTATGTAAATAGCTGTCCACAGTCTGATAAAGATGTCAGCTTGGAAACGAGGATTATCCAGCTCAGGGAGGCTAACTAAAGGCATTGATGCTTCCCAATTTCTCATGAAAATTACCTTGGCCTCTGACACCTTATACTGATTTGCACCCCCCTCAAGTGGTCTCTGCAGCACTTAGTCTTGAGAGGTACTGATGGTCCCAAGAAGTACTAAGCCAGCACAACTTCATGATGTGTGTTCTGATCCCAGCTTCCCTTCTTGCTGATAGCCAGAGAAGATGCTAGGCAAGGAGCAGTCAGAGGCCAGGAATCAGATCCTACTTAAAATATGGATCAGCTACTTACGTAAACAGGTTGAAAGTGGCTGAAAGACAGACACCGCCAACCTGTTCACACACGTGGGTAAAGAGTGGAGTTCTTAGCTTCTCCCTTCCATCCCTATGCTTACAGGACAGATGTCGACACTAGTCACTCTGTGGGGACAGATGACACACCACAGTCCCTGTGAGTATTGTAAGATAAAGCAATTCAAGTGCTGGCTGCACACAGGAAACAATGCAGAGCTGCGTGAGTAACCTGGGGCTGAGCAGCTACTCAGGCCAGATGGAGGATGAAGAGACTCATGAGACCTTGAATGGGCTGAGGTTCTGGGTAGAAGGATCCAGCTACAAAACTGTGGGTATCAGACCTTCAAGCCATGAGCTCCTTTTCCTCACCTCCTCTCTACAGTTTCCAGGGCAGAATGTCCACCAGAAGCAAAACTTGGATGTGCTCCAGAGCCTAGGGTCTGCAGAGGATCTGGTAGGACGGCAGTAGATAAGAAACCAAGTCCACCCTTTTGATAACAGTGAGCTGTCTGCTCTTATGCAAAGTGGAGCAGCCACTCTCAGTCCTGGTTATATTTTTAGCAAATGGTGCTGCTTTCTTCCCATGGCTTGCCTTTCTCTGGGAAGGTGCTCCTATGTGCAGTGGAGCCAGCCAGGATGGCAACCCACTGCACGGTGAATGTATTTCTGAGCAGAGAAAGATATCAAACCACAGTGCAGCCATACAGTTTCTGTTCACTGGCTCATGCCAAGAGTCAGACCCACGGGCATTTAAAGGCAGGATGCTAACATACTAATATACGTGAACAGTTTCAAGTGTTCACAGAACTGGCACAAACCATGAGCCACTAACTTAACAGATGTCCAAAGTTCTCCTTTAGGATACATCAGGACTGTGTTTCAAACACAACCTGCATCCAAAGTCCTCCCTCATGACCAATATAATTACCTCGTCCTGTCAGTATGTGGAAGCTACCTAGAAGATCTTGTAGGAAACCGTACAGCTAATACACATGAAACAAAAGCCACCAGAGTAAAAAGAATTCCCCTGTTCTATAGGGTCAAAGTTTGGCTTTCACGAGTTGTGTTTGCATAAGTTACCCTGTAGCCCTGTATGCACGGACATGAAGGCAAGCGTGACTGACTTAAGCATAGGATTACATGTGATCTTTTCAGTTCTCAGACATTGCACAGGAGGAATGGAGTGGCAGATGGCCTTTCCCACAGAAGGCCGACGAAGCTTCCACTCCCACATGTTCCTTTGCAGTGCGCTTTACCTCTTGACCATCAGGGCACACTCCGTTTCTCCAACCTTGAATATCTGGAAAGTCCTGGAACTGTGCAACCGAAAGTCTTCAGAGGAAATAGGCCTGTGCTAGTTTCTGGGCATAGGCCGTAGACTTCCATTTCCTGTCTCTTGAAGCCCACATCTTTGCACAGAGGAGAGAGGCCATAGGCTAGAACACTTCAGCATCAGATATGTAAATGAGGCTGCCTCTTATGCCCAGCTGTGAGAGACCAGCTGTATTGACTCCAGGGCCAGCTAAAATGTGACTGCAACTGGATGAAACCCAAGAAACTATCCAGTACAGTCCAGGCCCCCAAGAGGCCGGGCAGCAATATGATGGTAGCTTGAACTACATAACTATACTTACAAGCAATTATTGATTTGATTTGTTTTCTTTCAAAACAAGTGAAAAAAAAGAAGAAGCCCCTGCCAAAGAAAAGAACACCTCCCCTTAAGCTCTAGAAGCCAACACAGGGTTTTGAGACAGTGAAGATGCAAGAGGGCAAGACGTTAAGCTTAGGCAGTGTTTAGATGAGGCAGTTTTATTTGCAGAACTTGGTACTTAGGGAAAAGCCATCAAGTGCTGAGCCTATGGTTGCACTGCCTAGATGCTTCTGGTTATTATCATCGTCGCTCTTCCAATTCTGAAAGCACAACCAGCTGTCAGCTATACCACAGCTTCCGGAACCTCTGACTACAGTGACAGTGTGCTACAGGGATGGCAGCCAGCCCGTGAGGACAAAGGCTTCCCATCTGAGCCAGCCAGCTCTGCCTCACAATATTTTCTCTTTGCATGACTGAAGCAAAAGTCCACAGCCTCTTTCCGGGCTGCCACACTTGTCAGCACCTTCCTGAGAGGTCAGGGGTTCCATTTACCACTCTGCCCTACCAGAGAGCTTCGTGCATGACCTGCCCACGTCCTGTAGCCCACTGGGAGCTACATAGTTCCACCCTCTACAGAACTTCATGTTCCCAGCTTCATGTTCATCCTGAGCCACTAAACCAAAATTACTTAAAGCATTTCAATTTGAAAAATTTAACACAGAGAGTTCTGATACCAAGACTATTCCAGACACTGACCCTGGTTTAAAGAAATGAACTGGGCCCAAGCCTTCTGGGCAGTCACATTATAAACAAATCCCATGTTTTCAATACTGCCTCTCATAGTACTCAAATCCTCGTGAAATCCCATGAGTATATTTGAAAAGTGACCATGAGCTTAGGTTAGTATTATTCATTTATTCTGTTTAAAGCTTTTCAAGAACAAGCCTGCTGGAGCAGAATGGAGTCTTCTGATAAGCCGAGTGGTTGCTAAGTCTTCTGTCTGTCTTTAAATGTTCAGACACTCCTTCACTCCTTTTGTACTTGCCGGGGTCATTTGGAACTTCTAGATATCATTTGCCTTGGCTGTGCTTTATGGAAGGGGAGTCTTCTGATAAGCCGAGTGGTTGCTAAGTCCTCTGTCTGTCTTTAAATGTTCAGACACTCCTTTTGTACTTGCCGGTGTTGTTTGGAACTTCTAGATATCATTTGGCTCGGCTGTGCTTTGTTCCCATCGGAAGGCAGGCTGGAGTTTCACTGCCAGTGTGGTGGTACTGAGAGGTGGCGGGCTTGGTGCCAGTGTGGTGGTACTAAGAGGTAATGAGCTTGGTGGAGAAGTGATCAGGTTGTTTTAAAGAAAATTTATATACTTCTTCCATAGACAAAACTGCCACCAAGCATCCTCTCCCTTCGCTGTCTCCTCATCAGGCTTTAACTTCATAGTGGTGAGGCCTCCGTAAATGTGTATACTATAGTAGATACGTATACTATAGGGCACTATACACATGGATTTCAGAACCAGGAGACAGAGTAAGCTTCTTCCCTCTGTGAACTGGCCAGCTCCAATAGACAATTCAGACTAATGCAGCCTTCTGAATGGATGCCTGAAACCCAAAGACCATTAAATCCAGAATGCATCCCACTCAGATACTCAGTAGCTATTATCTTAGGAGGCTCACTAGCCAGCCACACTTCTAAAGAGAGGGGAAATGCCAGGGATGCCAGGAAGACACAGAGGGAGGCATCCCATCAGGGACATTTGCCAGTACAATATCTTCCTTGCTCTGGAGCTCTGCCTTCATAACTTTCTTAGAGATGAACATACCTAGAGGTACACATCACATGCAAAGCCCTAAACCTTGGCTATATTTGGCTTATACTACAAGGAACAGAACAAAATAAGGTCAAGGGTGTCCCTCCCAGTTAATGGCAGAATTGAGACACCCCCATTTAAGTGAGTATGTATATGCATACTTACACATAGTCTTTCTAGAATGTATATGATTTGATATGTAATTGGAACTTACATACATATATACAAATTAAATACCTGACCATAAAACAGACATGATTGACAAACACGTCTTAAGCAATAACAATAGTCTTATGTGAAGAAGAGTTAAGAACTCTTTTACAATGTTCTGTTTCTTATTTTTAAAATACTAGCCAAGACTTACCCTCTCTTTCCATAATAAGATAGATAGTACCTGCCTTGCTCCCATTGCTGTAAACACCTGGGTGATGAGCTCACAACTTGGAAATAAATGCTGTGTGCCATCCTCATGTTGGTGACATCGTGAATGCTAGGCTCAATCCAACATTGCCCTTGGCGTATACACACTAAGAGAGCTTGGGGAAAACAGAAATGGTTCTTCTCTGGAGCCTGGAGAGTAACTAGGGATCTTGATCAACACACTGGACTTACTTTAAAGAGGGCCATTCCAGATTACCCAAACTTCCTGCTAGAGAGCTGCAGCGAAGGTTGGTCCCAATCTGGAGCCAGATTGTGCAATGCAGCACTCAGCCTTCTGAAGCTCTTACTCCTCTGGAAAGTTCATCTTCTTCCGTACTATGGCTGCTGACCAACCTCACACTGGGAGGAACATCCTGCCACACAAATGAGTTCATGGACTTGGTCCCTTGAGAGAGACTATGAAACCTACTGTGTGCTTGGGAGTTCTGTGAAAGATACAGACCAACTTCACAGAGAGACGATAAGCCCCAAACTTCCCTGTAATCCCCATCCAAAAGAAGACTGTCAGCAGCCCAAGGTATACTTAGTAACCCTTAGGCCATTTTTTACTTCAGGACACATCTACGTGCAGAAAACTGCATGGTTAGATGGTATGTACTCTCTGACAGACAGACAACAGAATGCCAGATACTCAACCTTTGGCTCTATCCAGAGATATCTTAGGCAGGCAAAGCCACTAGCCCTTTGTTATGTTGGCTTATCCGTGAAGGAGAGGCCATATGTTAAAAGGAGAAACAGGACAGGGGGTGTACCTCAGAAATACAGCACTTGACTAACACATACAAGGTCCTCAGCTCAATATCCAACACACACACATACACACACACACACACACACACACACACACACACACACGGATGGGGAGAACACTACAGCAGTACTACTTCAGGGGGCTTCCCTCAGATCCCTGTAAGCCCTTTTACCCCAGTGAGGAAGTCCCACCAACATAAGGGGACACTAAAAGACTGCTCTATGCTCCTCTGTCCCCCCACACCAAGCTTCAGCTTCCTCTCTCCCCTTATCATTGTGATCCTGACTTAGACTCCTGGCAACTCCACAATATTGAACAGAACATCGATTTATGTTTTCTGGGAACACTGCAGAGAAAATGGCATCTGTTCCAGGACAAAGGATATCCCCACTGGAAAATAGGTGTGGAGAGAATAAAACCATGCCCAGTTCCTGCACAGTCTTCTTGGGTAGGGTACAGTGCCAGCCTAGACCAGTAACTAGGACATATTTCCTGACAGTCAACATGGTCCCCACTTCTCCCACTGTCTTCGGTGGGGCTAGGCTAAGGTAAAAGTAAATCACCGGTCCAGTTAGTACTAAGACCCCGATGTGAGCCCCTCTTTAAAAACGTAAGAGAACGCCATCTCTCGGTGAAGGTTTAGAAAAGCCTGCCTGGACCTGGAAATCCTCAAGAGCGTTCCCCAGATTCAGGGCTCTGTGGAATGTTAGTATCAACTAGGAGTCAGATTTCGCAAATCAGACCCCTCTACCCTTCTAACATGCCAATTTCCAGTAAAGCAATGAAAATCATCAGACTAATGCTATTAAAATCAGCCCAGATTTTTTGTAAACATTGGATTACTTTACAAACAAGCAAACAAACAAACAAATCTAGAGGAAAATAGAATCAATGGATAAGGCAGAGGAGACCACTCTGTCTGTGTGAGGATAGTGCTTGTCCCTGGACATGGGAGATGTATACATGATGCTCTCAAGAGGATCATATGTATCTGGGATGACTGGGAGCCACAGACTGAGTCACAGATGTTTTCACAAGGGTAACAGTATATCCCCTTCCCTCTCCTACAGATGAAAGGTTGCTATGACAACTAGATGCTTTCTGCCTGGGGGCCCACCACCCTTCTCCTTTGACCTCTCTTTCATGTACGTGGAATAGAAGAAGAAATGCAGATTTCAGCTGTTCTCCAAGCTCCTTCACAGTGCCACAGAATGCCCCTGCTGTGTATCTCACAGTCTTCTAGAGGCTGGTACAGGCTCCAGTCTTATATAACATACAGATATCCAAACTTCAGATTAACCTTTGGTTTTCTCCAGAGAGCCATATATTAGTTTGAACAAAGCCCACCCATGATTGTGTTAGATTTCAGGTGACAATCCAATGACACTGAATGTGCTGAACTGTCTGCGTGTTCAACACTGTGATGTCTAAGCTGCCATTACTAATTTTGGAACATTGGAAATCATCCAGCTCAGAACACATTTGAACCTGATGAAAATAACCCAGCTACCCTCAAAACACTTCAACCGACTGTGAGATCAACAGATGTTCTTCTAGTTACAAATTGGGTGACACATCCAGAATGCAGGAAAAAATTCCTTAAGGATGTCTGAGGGATCTTCCACAGGTTATTTTTTTAATAGAAGTCTCCTTTAGGAGTTTCAATTATTAACATAGGATTTAATGTCTGTAATTGTAAGCAGGGGACTTTATACACCTGAGGTACAAAAATATTCACTATGAAATAATACAAATTCACATACTCCTTGAGTCTTTAACTACTGAAAGGCAGTGCCTTTCATTAAATAAATGTAATTAATTGATGAAGTTAATGTGGAGAGACAGCTAACAATCTTCCAATTTCTCAGAAGGAAAAACATGTATGTCAAACATTGACATATTCCATCCGCTGTCTACCAGTTCCTAACTGGATTCCAATCTCTTTTATATAAACGTATCTATGTAGTTTTGCCATGTGTCTGCAAAAAAAAGATCAATTTATGTGACACTAATGCTCCTCTTACCTCAGGATTTCAACATACTTAACATCAACTGCAGTGTGTTTGGGTCTTGACATAATTATCAAGCCAAACAGAGAGCTGACTGAAGTCAATCCTGGTGGCTGGTTAAAGAAGAGGAACAAAGATAAATGTATGTAATCCTACAGGCTTGCAGAAAGAGACCTCTCCTTGTGTGTAGCGGACTTGTTTTTATAAGGCTAGAACCTCAGGCTTAATTAAACCCAGTAGCCAACTTCTTGCTCATTCAAAAGTGCAATTAAGGAAGAACCCAAGGACACTTGGCCCTGAGGGCCTCTCAGAAGTCCCTACCATGAACAATGTGCTAATTACCCCTCTGTCTAGGTCTCTTAATGACAATCTGTCATGCCTCCAATTCCAACCCTAATTCTTCCACTTAGGGCTGTCTTCTGCAACCCCAAGGCCCAAAGATTGGCCCCAAAGGCTAACTCTTCAGGGAATGTATACTTTAATTAAAACACAAATGCCCAAAGATCATTGAAAGATACTTAAAGCAAATCTTAATACTGTTAAAGTGTGTGTATTGCCACCACTAATTAAAGGTGCTCTTGATTGTGGATTGAGGGTGAAATTGCAACCTTATTTTATGGGACACAATGGAGCCACTCTGAGAAAGAGGCTGCCAATATTCCAGAACTAGGTGCCAAATTGGGTAGTAATGCATCCTGGCTCTTCTGCAGATAACAGGATCACAAACGGTTAGAAAGATCCAAGCTGCAATTATTTCTTTTAAATAAACCCAAATCTGCTTGGGAAGCAAGGACAGAAAAAGCCAGTATATGTGGCAGACATTTATTTAACTTTCTAGGAAGAGATAAGATGGAGCCGCCATTGTCTCCATCGGAGCTCCCTAACATGGGAGGTCCTTTGCTTCTCAAGACCTTCCCACTTGACCTCTAACCATGCTACCAAGTAAGCGAACTCAATGAAGGTGGGAGAGGAAAGGAAGCCAATGGGTGTCTCAAGAGAGAGAGAACTGTGAAACAAGAGCATACCTTACTAGATTTCTGTATAGTATGACCACTGAGAGAGCATGATTTTTTTCCTAGTAGGAACACAGAACAAGGTATTTAGATACTACAAGAAAAATTGTGTGTGTGTGTGTGTGTGTGTGTGTGTGTGTGTGTGTGTGTGTGTGTTTCTAGGATATTCTCAAGGCAGTCATTCACACAGATAAAATGAAGACCACCTTTCAGGTGTTCTGTGCTCCAGTCTCTCCTGCTCCTCTTCACCAACCAGAACTCACCAATCAAGTGACCCCACTGTGTGCACCTGAAGTGTATGTGTTTAATTATAATCTACATGAAAATCTACATCTCCTCTTTTCCATATGATATCAATACTCAGAAATCCCCCCCCCATCAGAATTTCAGAAAATATTCTCCACAAACCAGGGAAGTCAATTTTCTCTCTACCCTTGGTCCAAATTCAAACCATTAATCTCCTTTTGTATACATTAAGAAATAGTGAAAAATGCATTATCTATTCCTTTAAAAAATGTCTTTCAGGTGTTTTATTATTGGGGTACAGCATCATGATGTCTTAATTTGTCCTCTTTACAGCTTCAGGAACTAATCTCCAGGCATTGATGGGATGAAGTAGCCTGGTCCTCCATGAGGTGATGTGAAGGAAGTAGGCTCTTTAAGAGATGGAGTGTAGTGGGAGGTTTCTGTTGACTCCACCCATGGCTGGGACTTATGGCCTAATTTCTCCCAACATTATGATACCACCCATCATAAGGTTCCCATCAGTGCCAAACCACCCTGGTGCCACATCCTTATATCTCTAGAATCATAACCTCTTTTATTATTAAATTACCCAGTCTAGTATAATACATTAAGGTAATGGAAAATGGACTAACACCTCTGACTCTGTGAAGTTTTAGTAAGAGTGCAGAACCCTAAAAGCCGTTCTGCTATTCTTGCCTCTCAGATGTGTCCCGTAAGGTCCCCACTGTGAGTCCTTTGCTGGCTTTCCCAAGTACCAAAATAAACCTCCAGGAGATGGAAACTCAGCAGGTGGGCCTGGAGAAACTGCTCAAGTTAAATACCATTTGCAGGCAGGCATAAGCTTTCAAGTGAATGAATCTCAGAGACTCTTCCTTGCCAGCTCGCTCTTTCCTGAATGATTTCTCTTTACAAGCTGGTGATGGGACCGAGGAATTCCATCACTGCTGGCAGACAGAAAGTAAATTTGGCTCTGGGCCTGACTTCAAAACAGACTTGGAAACTGTAACAACCAAAATATGCCGTCTGGACTTGTACTACTCTGTTCAGACTCCTCCCCTTCCCAGACCTCTGAGCTCCATTCCCAGCCCACCCTCAGGACCACGGCACAGCTCGTAGTCATGAGAACATTCTCGGATATAAAAAGCAGTATGGAGTCGATGGTTTAGCTGTGCACTGGACAAAATTTGGGGCTGGTAGGTAGGGAGAACACTTGACATCAATCACCAGTCCAGCACCACCTGATGTGACCAGAAGCTAAGGAAGGATCATTGACTGCAGGTGGGGGTGCACACAGCCCTGCCACATGGAGCTCTTTCATAAGGAAATGGACTGAAGAGTGGGTTTTCCATCTCTCTGCAGCAAGCAAAGAGAATGTGACCCCAGAACACATATGTCCTCCCCAGCTAGGCAGCACAGCATGTGGAACACAAATAGGGCTCAATGGCCACTGCATTCCTGTCATGCCAGTAATGGACTCTGCATGCTTGACGAAAAGGATCAAGACTGGAGAGAACACGAAGGCCTTGCTTGTTGACACATCAGCTGTAGCAGCTCCCAGATGCACTGACTCTGTCAAAGATGGGTCAGTTGATCCAGTAAACCTCCTTCCGCATAGTTGGGTAAGGGAAGATGACTGACATCAGCTTTCCCAGTGAAGATGGAGCATGATGACATAAAGATTGAGGGCTGGGAAGATGGCTCAGTCAGCTGAAGAACTTGCTTCAAAAACTCGCAGACCTGAGTTCAATGGACAGTGTTCATACAAAAAAAAAAAAAAAAAAAAAAAAAAAACTACAGTAGTGGCTTGTGGCTTGACATTGTAATGCCAGCCCTGGGAAGATAGAGGTGGGCTTCTAATGACAAGTTCTGTCATAAGGAACAATATGTGAGTGAGTTTGACTTCTGACCTCCACAGGCACATACGTGTTTTGTGTGCACAAAACAAACCCATATACACAGAGACATGTATGAACATAGAAATGTATGGAGAAAACACACAGACACTCCACAAGCCCACACATACAAAAATATATGTATGTATATAGAGAACACACAGACACTCCACATGCCCATACATACGCAAAAGACTGAAGGGTGAACAGAGGTCAGTTTATTATACTGATGGGGGAAGTATGTTGTTAAATAATATTAAGATTAACCTCTGAAAAACTAAGCTCATTCACTGGATGATATCATTTTTATAGTCTTTGTAGGGCAATGTTTTTCAACCTGTAACTTTTAGGGGCCAAATGATCCTTTCGGGAGGTCATAGATCAGATATCCTGCATATCAGATATTTACCTTATGATTCATAACAGTTGCAAATTTTCAGCTATGAAGAAGCAACAAAATAATTTCATTGTTGGGAATCACTACAATATGAGGAACTGCGTTAAAGGGTCAAAGCATGAGGAAGGTTGAGAACCACTGTTGGTGGCTTGGAAACATTAAACTTAAATAGATAAATGTCTGCCTTTAAATCCTAGCTCTGTATTAAAGTTTTCCTTTGTTGACATACGAGAAAGATCTCATGTGTCAGGATGCGCCAGGATCTCTTGTAGCCCAGGCTAGCCTCCAATTTGCTATCCAGTCAAGAAACTTCTAACGCTTCTGCTTCCACATCTGAAAAGCTGGAACTCTAGGCATGTACCATCACTCCCTCAGTTTGTGCAGTGCCAGTGCCCGTGATGGAATCCTGTTGCATGATATGCGTTAGAGAAACACTCTACCAACTGAGCTCCATCCCCAGCTCAATATCCCAACTATAAACTTCAGGAAAAAAAATGAGAAGGTGTCCTACTGATACAAGGAAATGAACTCATAATATCTTGGGTCTGTTTCAGCGTGCAATAATAAAGTTAGGATCCTACACATCTGCTAGTATCTAAAAATCAATATTAAAGGTGAGATCTTAGATGATTTCTAGGAAAGTAAATGGCTGGAAAGAGTAAATGCTTTCAAAGGTAAGAATGCTGTCCCTGGTCAGAACGAAGTCTCCATATCACATTTCACACAATACATAATTGTGATCAACTCAAGCTATATAAACCAGAATAAGTCAATGACTACTCTAGATATCTTGAAGCACAAGAAAACCTCATAGTTTGGTTTCTCTGTACCTAAAAGTCTGTCTTGACAACATGGTGACTTCTCCATCCATCCTTAGTCAACCCATTTAGCAAAATGTATAACCAATTCTCTTGAAAAACCTGGACAGCATTGTCTCATCACAAATAAAAGAAAACAAAACAAAACAAGAAAATCAGTAGCTACATCAATAGCATTCTACTGATCCTTGATACCATCAACCGGGCACAAATAAAGGAGTAAGTGTCACAAGTAACTCCTTACCACTCACCATGGGCAATAGGTCAGGACTGCCAATAGATAGTGTGACCTGGTTATAAATGTTGCTCTTAATTTGCCTTAGATTGCATAAACTTATTTGGGAGAGGCAAATTCAGAATAAAACAGTGAGAAATAGATTCCAAGAGCTCTATAAAAATGTTGCAATCAAATCTCAGATTGCCCATCTCAACTTCCCGACAACTGCAGACACTAGCAAAAAGGGGGCTGGGGCTTGAAGAAATACAGTGCTGTCCCCTGCACCATCACAGAGCTAAATAAAAATGCTCCCTTACTAATGAAGAGGTGTCTACAAGCTAGAGGGTCAGCCAGCCATTGCCAGATGCCGAAAGCCATGCAGGGTGTTCTTGGCACAGACTGCCTAAGCCAAGTAAACACGCTCACAAAAAAAAAAAAAAATCACCATGTGTGGGAAAAGCAAGTTGCCCACAGGAGAGCTGAGCAAGCCTGTGGCAGGAGGTATGGGGGATTTTAAGGCAGTAAACAGATGGAAGTCTCAATAAACAATAGAAAAGGGCTAAACTCACTCATTTTCCCCAAGAGACAGTAAGAGAGAAAGCAAATTACAGGCAGTTCACACACATTTCAACCCAGACCCTATTTTCAGCATTACACTTTAACAAAAAAAAAAAAAAAAAAAAAAAAAAAAGAACCTGCCAAAGCAGGAGGAAGCAGAGTAGAAAGAGCTGGAAATGGCTCTATGACTCTTAAAAACTAAACTATGAGTAGGTTTGGACCATTTTTAAAACTTGCCTTCTAAATATTCATGAGGCTCTTCACCTAAGGACATTGAAGTGGGAGCCCTGCTTCAGCTGAGAGTTTGTGATACCCTGGGCAACACAGCCAGTATGGAAAGAAATAAGAATAAGGAGGGTGGAAGGGGAGGATAGATGGAAAAATGAATGTGCAAAACAACATAAGACCTTGTGCTCTCTCTTTAGCTATGGTTGTTAGAAGATACCTGCTACTGTAACCACATAACAAGACCCTGTCAAAGGAAGAAAAAAGTTGCCTGCCTCATGAAGCAGTTGAAGCAAATACCAACGAGTGTCAGTGTAAAGGTAGCTTTTATTTGCTAGATGTTGTTGTCTCGAAGGCTTACTGCTGAATAAGCTCAGCCTTTCTAGTCCTTTCTGAATTCTGGCTGGCTGGTCAACTCAATTGTTCTAGCTCAAACTCCTCTACAAGCTAACTGATTCAATCTGGCTTCTCTCAGCTTCTCACTGAATTGCTCTTCTTGGACTCAGACTAATTCTGACAGTCTGTTCTAATCTTCTGGCTCCTTATTATCTGACTCATTTGGTTTTCACCTGCAGCCTCTCTCTGTAAAATTGTCCCAATAAAACTGCCTCTGCTATCTCTCTGTCTCTCTCTCTGTCTCTCTCTCTCTCTGTCTCTCTCTCTCTGTCTCTCTGTGTGTGTATGTGTGTGTGTGTGTTTGTGTGTCTCTCTCTTTCTCTGCACTGTTCTCTTAAATCATCTCTCTTTCCTGTGTTCTCCTGCAAGTTGGGTATATCCTATCTCAGACTCAACCTGTCAAATCTTTCTCTGATTCATCACTTTGTCTGCCAATCAATTAGATGTTACTTTCAAATATGGCTGCTTCCTTCTACAAACTAACCTTACCTACAATGTTTGGGATTGAAGGTATGTACTAAGGATGCCTCTGTATTCTAGCCACAGGGATTAAAGATATGTCTATATTCCAGCCAGAGCATACTAACCTGGAAGGTCTTTGGATGTGATCCCTTGCCAAAGCAGTCATATTGCTGGATTAAAATTCAGAAATGCAAAAGCAGGCACAGGTATTGTGACCTTGAACTGTGAGAGAAGAGTGCCTTCACTTAGTGAAGAAACTTGGCCTTCTCAGTTACAGGCCTTGATGGAGGCACCAATGAAAAATGTCATTGTATTGTTCACTTAAGCCACACCCACAAAACAGCTAGACCAGCAGGATCACCAGTCTTTCCAAAAGTAGCTAGGTTCAATGATGAGCTGATTGACTGACATGGTTATATGGCCCCATGTGTTCACCTATATTCCTGAGTTTACCTACATCCCTAAGAGAGACCATAATACCACAAAGAAGGAGGTTCTTTGCATCAATCAAACTTAGTATATCTTGGAGGCCAGTAGCCTTGACACTTACTCATAAAAATGTATGGGAACACTGACTAAAACCCCCAGTAAATGCAGCAGGAACTATGTTTAGGCTGCCAACAGTTTAAGTCACTCTAACTTTAGAAATTATGTCCCAGATTTCCATTTATAACTGTATCACTGAGGTATGTTCCATGCTATGAAACTAAGTGTACAAGAGAATTTGAGTAAATGCACATATGGGTGACCACCTCCACAACACCATTCTCCAAAAGAGACATGCCTGCCCGTTTGTCTCCCTTCCAGTTCTCACTGTTAGCATTAAGCAATCGCTTATCCACTTTCCATCTTTATAGTTTTGCCTCTTCTAGAAGTTTCTACAAACAGAATCAAACAATGTGTGGTCTTCTGTGGCTGGCTTCTTTCACCCAGCTCCATGTTTTGAGACTAACACCTATTACCGCATACATCAAGAGCTCCATCGGGTCATTGTTGAGCAGAACCCACTGCACCAAAATAAACAACATCTTTAGCCACTTGCCTGCTTCAGCTTATTAAATATATACATCCAACTAAATGGCAAGACTTACTGGCCTGACTGTAGAAATGAAATGAAAAAGCCTGACATATTTCTAAAATATTCTGAAGTCATAATGTGTGAAAATATGTAATGAGGATACAATTTGTTCCCTGGAACTTTGTGTGGGTGGGAAGTGATTTTAAATAAGCAAATAACATCCTGTCGTTTCACTTTTTTATGTTTTAATACACACAAAGTGTTTTATGCTAATTCTAAGCCAAGCAAGGTCATCGATTCATTTACCAAGTACCTACTTAATCTATAATTAGCATATATTAGAATATATGGAGTGCACAGTCCTCCTGGTTCCTGGCTTTCAAAAAACCATGTATTCCAAGACTGTGATCATGAATCAATTTGAGTTTATGGGAGCACTTTTCTTCTCATGAAGAATGTAAGCAGTGCTCTCACCATCCATGTTACCTGGAAAAAAAAATTAGTGTTGCCTAAGTAAACCAAGGTCATATGTGGCCAATGCTCTTCTGTAGTCAATAGTGTATGTTTAGTGCATAAATGTATTTATTCATTCATTCACTGACCCATTGCAGCCTGAGGGTCCCATTACGCCAAATATCATTCTAGGAACTCTGCAAGACACAGATGTAAACAAAGAAATCTCAACCATATCTTAGGTTTTCACTTTCCATTGGTATAATCGATGAAGAGTCATGCACAACATGTGGGCAATGCAACATACAGTACATGGGAAAGTAAACTAGGAAGGCTGGAGGAAGGGAAAGGGAGAGGAGTTGTTTTAGAACATGTATTTGGCGACTCCTTCTGAAGACGGCATATATGGGTAAAGACCTCAAGTCAGCCATGCATGCAGAAAGCCTCACAGGAAACACACCAAAAGTATTTCAAGCAGGAATGCCACAACCAGGCTGTTAGAAACAGGCAGCAGGCCAGAGGGGCAAGGGTAACAATTAACAGGTTATAGAGCCATGTGGTCGTAAAGCCAGATCCACCTCCACTATTCCTCCTAAAGAGCCCAGGCCAATGGACCCAGTCTGCATGTAAGGGACAGAGTGTGACAGATAGTGGACATGAAGTGGGCAAACAGCCAGGCAAACTCACATGGTTCTGTTGGTGTCTCTGAATCCTGGGATCTCTTTCCTACGTCCTCATGAAGTTTCTCCATAACATAACCTCAACCTAACATTGTGTTTTGCATTGTCCTTTCTGAGGCCCCACTTGGTAACCAACCACCAGGCTACTCTCCAAAGGCTGACTACAACTACTGTGGACGTGGGGTTCTCACCCAACCATGGCTCTTGACCACTTCCAAGTCAGTCTGGATATTCGACCACTCTGCTGACTCCTCATAAAGTGGCTACCTGAATCTATGAGCCACATGGGGACAGTGGCACTACCTACTCCCACCTGTGGCATTGTCAGCTGCCAGATTCTCTAGCTAGGTATTTCCTTGCCACCATTCTCCATTAGAGTAGTAAGCCAGTCTTTCAGGAGCACAATGTTGCCAGTGAACCCCGAATTCAAGTAGAAACTTCTCCCATTCCTTTTCACAATCGGGCAAATTGCTCCCCTAAACCATGTCCTCTGGGATTTCTCCTAAAGTCAAGCATGTGCCTAGAAAGTGTAAGGGTTTAAATGACAAGATAGCTTAAGCAAAACCTGGTTGGCTCACACATATGGGCCAACCAGAGTGAATGATGGCTGAATTGTAGCCTTGGGTAGACCAAAGAAGTTAAACATCCATAGCAACTTTCTTTCTCTCTTTTTTAAATTTACTTACTCACTTTTGCTGTATGCAACTCGTTACAACTTCCTTAACATTATACCCAGTACAGAAATTTTGAATATTAGCTCCCTAAACTAAAATTGGAAATCACTTGTGTTTCTACAATTCATTTGGCCACAGGATCTACACTGCAAACTCCCCCTAGGCATCCTTCATGATGGGAACAGCTTTGGGACCCTCTCCCATATCATACAAAGCAGCTCTGGTTTTTGGTCTGTCTGCCCTTTTTTACAGGAGGGATTTTCCCTGTATGGAACTGTGTTTGGATAGAGCTTGTGCGGCACACCTCTCCCGTGATTCAGAAGTTTTAGTGAAGCAGTGTCTATTTGGCAAATGCAGGTAAAGCAGAAGAAAGTGCTTTGCAGAATTATCCTCATTGTCTTTGACTGTTTTTCTTTGAACAGGTTTATTATGCATCATTGCCAGACACTGAGTGAATGTGAACTAAATGAGTTTGGGGCTCCACTGCCTGTAACCAAGTTGTCCTTGTACCTCTTTGGCTGTCACCTGGGTACAACTTTTTTTTTTTTTAAATCTTACATCTCAGCAAATACAGTATTATTTCTCCAATAGTGCCGGCTGCTGATAATATCACTTGACTGGTTATTTATCATATATATCTGTAATTGAATTACCCAGTGCAGTAATAGGATTTACTCTCAAATGTACATAAAAATGCAACGCAAAGTAAAATTGTTCCGCTGTATGCTTCCTCGTCACTTAGCTTGAACTCTGGGTCAGCCAATTCCACAGAAATGCAGAGACAAAACGAAAAGGAATAAAAGACTGGGAGATAAAAACTAGGTGGGCTTATGGACAAATATAAAAGAAACTCATCCTTTAAAAAAGGTATTTTCTTTTGAAATAGTTTCTTATTCATTGTTAATCAGAAAAGCCAATCCCAAAACACACAAAGAAAGAGTAGTAATTGAGTTACTTTTCCACATTCAATACTGAACATGTTTGAAAACATTTGAGAAATCGGGCATGGGAACAAAGTATGCTTATCTTTGCTCTTGTCAAACAACCATAAATTTTGGACCAAAGAAGGAAAGAGAAGATGACAGCCATACTTTGGGCAAAATATTCTGTTTGAGTCCCCTGCTGCATTGACCATGTTTTCAATGACATGCTCCAGGTGACATAGTTGTATGGCTTCAAACTACCCTGAGAAATGGAGGCTGGGTTTCCTAGTTCTAGGATCTTCCACAAGGCATGAAGGCATGGATTAGTTGTGTCAATATCAGTGTGCTAAAATAAATTACTTAGGCCTCAATATCTTCTCTTGGATAGAGCTTTTTGTTTGTTGTACTCCATCTTGCTTAAACGCTGAACCAAAGAGCATTTGGCACAGACTTACTGAGAGCAGAAACTTTGAATGTATCCTAAGATTAGTTGTTTTTCCCTCTCTTCTCTTACTATGAAAAATAGATTTTGTGTACTTGGATAACCAGTACCCTAAAATGGAATGGTACAGTGGGTAAAGCACTTGCTACCAAACATAGTGACCCAAATTTGGCTCTCAAATACATGTTGGAAGGACAGACGCACAGCTGCCATGTGACCTTTACACTGTGTCATGTTCAACACATACACACAAATGTAACAAAAATGTAAATGCCAAAAAAGCTATATCCCAAAGAGCTGGTGTTCATACCTTATACTAATTTCTGTAATGCTCTCATGCTGATCTATAGAAACTACAAACAGCAGAGCACACTATCTCTGTCAGATCATGTCTACAGGGCAGTAGAGACTGTTTTAAAAAAAATAAAATAGTAATTTCAACGAGACTTTTACATCTTACTTTAGAAAGTACTCGAGGAGCATCTATGAAAATTTCCATGTTGCAGACAACAGCACAGACACTGTAAACTACTTAGAGAATGGCATCCACTCATCTGAAGATTCCAGAAAAGTTAACTTTGCAGATAATAAATACAGATCTGCAAGCAGGTGCCGGTAGGCAGAACGGTTAAAGCTTCTTTGTTAGATACTTGTAACAAATGTAATTCAATTTGTTAGACATTGTAATTTATGTTTCAAACATTATTGAACATTAGACATAAAAACTTGTCACCTTGGTATCATAATTATATCCTAAGCAAATTGTCTGGGTAACTATAGCAACAATTTCAGATACATGTTTATAACACTAATTTGGCATAATTTTAGAATCAAAAATTATAGCGGATTTATAGGAAGAAATGGTTTCCTCAAATGGTTGTACAATTCTACAGTTTTTTTTTTTTTTTTAAAGAAAATGGGTTACTTAGCTAGGACTTAATGGGAAGGAGTGGATCTCCAGTGCTCTCCACATGGCTGGTCTGAAACCCAAGCCTCTTCCTCAGGGCCGGGTTCTGACTGGCAAACCCTGGTGTCTATGCTCACTCACTTATCTGACAGAATGCCTGATGTCCTTGGCTGGACTCAGCAAAGCCCTGCCCATCTCTCCTCCACCTTCCTGCATATTGTCCTTGGAGAGCCCCTGTTTCAGCAATTTTATGATAAAAAGGACATCCAGTTAACAGGATAAAAATCACTATCCAGATCTTTGGAACTATGCAATGGTTCAGCTAGGTAGCCCTCTCTGGCATGAGCAGCAGTTGATTCAGTCCCCAAGCAACTGGCATCTACTTTGAGCAAGAAGCATACAACACAGAGACATGCTTGTTGGTTTTAACAACTGTCCCTCAACAAGAAGCTAAAATGAGGATACAGAAGAATTTCCTCTGAGAAGCCAATAGCTAGGAGGACTTCCTGTGGTCCATGAACCCTAGGTTCACAGTAAACTTATGGGAATATGCTTGTGTTCATCTTGTATTGTTGTCAACTAGTTTCACTCTGCGCTTTTCCATTTCTCTCTTCCATTCTCAGCAGACGTGACTAAGATGTCACTTGGGACAGACACAAGGAGGGATAAATACCAGCTTATTTTCAACAGATTCTGAACACCTTAAAATATTTCCTCTGGTCAAAGACAGGCTATCCCACCCAGAAGACCAAAGTCTTCGCTCTCAGCAGGGATCCTGCAGCTGTTTGCCATTAAGACAGCCAAAAGAGTTAGCATCGTCTTAAAAGGCATAAAATGATGAGCATCATTCATTCCTCATGTGAGGAAGAGTATGCATGGACTACAGACGCATAAAAGTGAATACCAGTTCATAGACTTCCCAGCTGAATGGGTACACACTGTGACTACAAGCAGCATCGAGGGTGAGGCACTGTCTCAAAAGTTTTTACAATAAACTCAGGGCAAAGGAAGTCTGTGCTTCAAACAACTACATTTAGAACTGCTTTTTCATGTAAATCAAACATGCAGAAGAAATGTGAGTGGGCAGAAAGAAATGCACACTTCTTTTGGAGTAAACACAGGAAAGAAAAGTTGTTTCAATGATCTACAACAGAAGGCGTCTGCTTAAGCCTGAAGTGGAACTGTGAACTTTTTACTCCAAGGGAGGAGCTTCTCCCTCTCTCAAAAGATCGACATTAATCAGCAACCCTGATTGGGTATTTAAAATGTTCCCTATTAGGGACTAGTTTTGTCTTTCTGTGTCCTCTTATAAAAGACTAATTCTGTAATTAATAGCACTCTGCTCTTCAAAAACAGGACTCTTCCTGATAAGCCTGGACACACAGATATTTTTAAAAATATAAATAAATAAACTGCTTTAATTCTAACACCCGATGTTTTAGCCAATGTGTTGTTCGGGAGCAGAACCTCCTCTCTGTATTACACATAACTCCTATACCTTCGCGCAGTTTCAATTGTTAAGTTCAATTGTCAAAGGAAAAAAAAATGCATACCCCGAGGGGTTTGTAGGAATTTGTCTTAGGAAGAGACCTTTCCAGCTAGACGGCTTCCATCCAACTTTTCCGTCGCTTAACTAGGCTAAAAGCTCTCCAGGGTAAAGAGAATACTTCTCTCAGCTCTTTTCCTTTTGAGGTGAAATCACAGCAAAAATCTGTGTTTTACTACTGCCTAGGACCCCTGACCCACTTGCCCAGGACAAAAACATCAACAAGCTCTGTGACATCCTCTCCGAAAGCTCGCTCTTGGCGCCCCCTGCCGGGGATAACCGAGACGCCGCAGGCGCAGGAAAGTTAAAACCCAATTCCAGGCAACCGCATCCAGGTACAAACAACAAAAAAGGTGAAAGCGCTTCCCGCCAAAGCCCGGAGCGGGAGGTGTAGGGGACCAAGACTCGGCCCGGAACCTACCGGCGCCGGCCCAATACCAGGGGCGATCACCAGAGATCACGCCCCGCCAACAGTTCCTCCGAACATCCTGAACACCGATCTTCGCCTGGTCGCAGACCCTGAGCCCGAATATGAAATGCGTGCGGCGGGGCTACCAGCAGACAGGAGCTGTGCGAGTGGAGCTTACCCGGCTGAGTCCCCAGGCTTCGCCACCCGTGCCCTAGCCTTCCTCAGCAAAACACCCTGACGGAGTTGAGCCCTGGTCCCACTACCCCCAGATTTTCACGAACACCGGAAAGCCCCTGTACAGAGAGCAGGAAAATGTCCCCTAGTCCATCAGGCAGGGAGGTAGGCGATTCCGACCACCAAACCCGGTTCCAGATCCCACCAAGCGAGCCTGGCCTCTCACTGATTACGCACACAGATCTCCACGAGTACCTGAGAGGTACTGGCCGAGGTGCAGGCTTGCCCACTGGCCCGTCGCACACCGGTACCTTCCCAATCCACGCGCGGATCCAGGGAAAGGCTAAGACACAAACTTCCAGCCCATGCACTCTCTCCACTGCGACCGCCCCCGCTTTGATGGTAGTCCTCCTATTCCTGCACGAGCCTCTGTCAGGTTGTCCCCACCCAGGTGTCTGCAGAGTGACCCTACCAGAGACTTACACCACCCACAAATGGACCAAGGCTGCCCCGGGTCCAGTTCACACGCGCAGGGTCTCAGCTATGACACTCAGGGACTCTGCGGGAGAGCGAGCTCACCAGATGCGGGGCGCGTTCCTCCAGCTAGTCATCCAGCGCCCCGGAGCCCGGAGCTGCTCCAAGGGTCCTCTTCAGTGCGCTGCGAGGGAAATCGAGGCAGCAGCCGCCACTGCACCCCGCCACTTCTCCAGAGCTATCCTCCTCTCGCAGCGCGCCAGGCTGGGGACCAGCTCGCCTGCTGGAGTCTCCAGTTGTGCAGCTGAGTGGATAGGTTCGCGCCGAGAGAAAGCGACCGGCGAGGTGGCAAAGTTGGGTACCCTCTGTTTAGTAGCTGCGCGTGGGAACCAAGAACACCCCAGAGAAGGATTGAGAGTGCTAGGACGCCCCCGCAGTGGGAAGGTGGGATACAGAGGCCGCCGCAAGGCTGGGGCCAAAGCCAGCCAAGGGCTGAGGAGCCCACCCGCGGCGGGAGCGCACGGCGCGCGCCGGAGTGGGCACAGCGTGAGCAGCCGCTGCTGACGCCGCCTTCCAGGAGAGTAGACCGGCGCTGGGTAAGCGGGGGCCCAGAGCTCGGGGCGGGGAGCACAGGGCCGCCTCGCCCCGCCCCCGCCCCGCCCCCTCCGCCGCACCTCCTCTACTCCGCCCCTCCCGCGTGCAAACTGAGCGCCCCACCCGCCCCTGACCTTCCCAGGCCCCTCCTCTAGTCCCGCCTCTTCCCGAGATGGGACCCTCCAAACACTCCCCAGGGGGCTCTCTCCACACCCCAGGAGTTCTATTTGTGCCTCCCGAGTGCCAGTTTACCCAAGTGGTGACTTTTTATGGACTCCCTTCCTCGCCTGGAAGAGACCTTCTTTGGCTACCCGCCCCCCTGTCCGGTGGCTCCGACGTGGCTACTTTGCAGGATGGGCTGTATAAAGGGCTGGAGGCAGCTCAACCCAAACCAGAGACGTGGCGTCTGCTAGGCCGGCCAAAGCTCCAGGTATGTGCGTGCCCCTCCGCGGATCGCGTGTGGGAAGAAGGGGGGAGGGGGGAATTTAAAATTCAGTTCTTCTGTTTCACCTTAAGAAGGGGTGTGTTTTGGGGGTGGTGAGGGGGTCGAGTCGCCAGGGATTCTTACAGGAGAGTTGGGCCCGGCATGGCTCTCAGCTAGTTCTTGAAAAGTATAGATCAGACAAATGAATAAATCTGCTGTCCAAGGAAACAGAGCAAGAGGTTCCCAAGTATCACTCATGGGCATTAGGAGAAGGTTCCCTCACGGACAGAAACAGCAGGGCTAACTGGCACTCTGCAAGTATCTTGGGACTTTACTGAGTGAGCATCGGGACAAAAAGTTTATCTTGGAACGCAAAGTAAATGCCTTGGAAAGGCAGTTTTATTGACGCATTCAGTTCTCCTTCTAAGGAAGTGATCAATTCACCAAGTTCTAAACAACATACAAGGTTGTGGAGAACGAGAAAGTTACAGGATAAAGAAAGTCAGAAAACGTGGGTCACTGCCCCTATAGCCACGTGTGATCCTTTTCCCTCAGGATAGGGTGAGGGAACAAGGTCTTCAGGTTTTCCTCCTGTGTCGGGCCTTGTTGGTGGCTTTGGGTGCTTTTGCATAAGGAACCTCATCAATGAGCTTTTAAGCTGCAGGACCTAAGGACGTCCCCTCCCCCCACCCTACCCCACCCCACCCTCCACCCCCATTTGGCACAATCACATCCTGGTATTGGCTGGTTGCAATTGTGCCCTGGTGGGCGATAGGAGCTGTGAGGGTCCCATAGTGCTAAACAGGGACTGGGTAATAGCTGGAATGTGTCACAGCTCCTCTAGGACCACAGAGATTCAAGAGGAGGTGAATAGAAGCACAAATTACCACCAGTTTGTTGTTTCTATCACCTTTCAAATGAAAGAATTAAGTGAAACCATTTTTGAAAGAGTCCCTGGGGAGCCCATGTTACCCCATAGTGTGCTGTGTGTAGAACCATAGAACCTTGGAGCCTGTTCAGTATGGCCCCAACTCAGATGTCTTCTCACAGCTTCTTTGGGAAACATCTACTACAGTTGTTTGGCTGGTGTCCAGCTCTGGGGTGGCAGCTCCTGGCTTCTAGATCTTGAAGGGAAAAGTTAATGGGCTTCTGTGCTTCTCCCTGCTGTTTGAGAAGTGGGTGGGAACTGGCGTCGTTCCCAATACTCCCCTTCTCTTGTCTACGTGGCACACACAGCCTGGAAGGCTCTGGGGAAAAGAAGGCCTTCTAAGGGCCAGCCGTGGAAGACCTCAGCCGCACACTTGAACCCTATAGCCTTCAGGAGGGTAGATGGAGCCGAACAGGGTGAAGAAAGACAAATTAAGACTCAAATGTACTTAACTAATTCTTGTCCTCCATGTCAATTGATAAAAACAACACGTCTTTTAAAAAAAAAAAAATTAAGAAAGAAAAGAGTAAGGCACAACAAGCATGTGTCCCCAACACTCTGGTGGCTGAGGCAGAAAGACTGAGGGGTCAAGGCTAGTCTGGGGCCACTTAGGGATAACTTATCTGATAAACTTACAAGCAGACAAAGAAACTCACTCTTAGCTTAGAGGCATGAAAGTACTGTGTACCGTGAGGATTATCACATAGAATTTCCCCCTCTAAATGAAGTGAATTTGTGTTACTGGAGCAGGATGTAGGTTTGATTTTGCCCTTTACAGGCTACACTGTACCATTGTTAAAATTCTGTGTCAGTGATAATGAATTACAAATTTCTAATAAGCAAGACCAGAATCCAGATTCTCATTTAGAGTGCTTTCTTGATCTAAACCAGTGGGTTCTCAACCCATGGGTCACTCTTTGCTGGTGAATGACTCTTTCACAGGGGTCGCATGTAGAATATCCTGCATGTCAGATATTTACATTACAATCCATAATGGCAAAATTACAGTTATGAAGTAGCAGTGACATAATTGCCCGAGTGTGGTCCCCACAACATGAGGAACTGTATCAAAGGACTGCCGCCTTAGGAAGTTGAGAACCCCTGGAAGTGAAATGGTTCTAAGCTGAGACTGATCTTGCTACTGAGTTGCAGAAAGTTAGTGAACTTTTCTGAGGTGGTATCTCCTCACCCAACGTGACCCAGCTCATCAGGAATGTGAGTCACAGCACTAAAGGAGAAAGAAGCTGCTCAACAAAACACATCTGAGGCTGAGCACCAAGCAGGCACTCTGAAATGCATTTATTTTAAAGTATTTATAAGTATTTCCTTTTCCTAATAGAATTTGCTTTCCCCTTTTGGAAAGCAATCCTTGTTAAAGGCACCTTGAAATCGTTAGATTTTTAACTAAATGTGTTTATTATTTTACAAAGAATGTTTTGTTGTTATCAAGATAAAGAATTTTCCTCCTCCCTCTTCTCTCCCTTCCCTCCCCCTTCCTTCTTTTTTTCCTACCCCTCCGCTTCCCCAATCCCCACCCCACCCCACCCCCGACCAACAACTGCTTCAAGTGAGTCTGTGTACAGGGCCAAAACTGAGAAAAGCTATGAAAGAAACCTGTTGGTGAAAATGATGAATTCTGGGGCGCTGATTCATGTGACTTGAAAAAACGCCATCCATTTCCTGACTCACCTCAGATTCGGTTCAGAAATATGAAGCAGCGCATGACTTTGAACTAACGCAACAATTTTGTTTTTTCTTTATATTCCCTCCCAGTACCTGACTAAAGCGCAGAGAATGGAGCCGGGAGGAGCTGAAGAGAGCATGCATGGCTGGGAGACATAAAGACAGAGCTGTGGACCACAGTTGGCCTTCCTGGGAAGGCTCCCTAACTGTGGGCTATAAGATGTAACAAAATTATTATTCAATTATTTTAAAAAAAGAAAAGAAAAAACAGTGCTGGCCTCTTTACATTATGTTTTCCTTCAGATGAGCTGGGCATATGTTACAGTAACCATTCCATAGTTTGTTTTCCCCTCTGGTTCCTATGATTGTCTGATCCTGCCCATTTTACCACACCTAAACAATGGCACAGAGAAGTTTGATGTGTCTGTAGCATTGCTCAGTGCTGTATCGGTTTGGTTTTACGTACTCTGTAGTACTCAGAAGATCCACAGTTGCAGTCACAGATTACACCACGATGGCTATCGTGGATGTTGTCACAGGGGACAGCTTTTAAACTAGAGAGGTTGCAGATTCATGGACTTTCAGTGCCTCCTGTGTTCTCTCGGGATTCACTAAAGCCCCTTTAGGGTTGTTCCTTTGCCCCAAGAAAGCTCTCTGGCCTTCAATGCCCTCTCCCTGAGTGTTGCTAAGGAGACTAGGTGTGTTTTTAAAGGACAGTGTAGGAGCTTAGAAGCTGACATCACACACACAAGAAGAAACATAATTGGATAGGATACAAAGTACAGGTTCTCCATCCTTGAGATAAATTTCTAGGCGGCTAGGAGGTATGACAGAGTCTCTAGCATGGCCCTCTCCACAGACTAATGTCTTATGTAGGGTCTGGCTTGGCTTCCCAGGGCTGATCAGAGAGAAGAGACAATGGTCTCTGTCCCTTGTTATTCCTGATGGTTGAGCCTTCACCCACCCCAAGAGAGTTCTGCTTATCTATGACCTCTCAAATTCAACCCACGCTAAGAATGGCATTCATTCACCTCAAGGCTACATTCAAAGAAAAGAGTCTGGTTAAGTGTATAGACCTCAGCAGTAAGTAGCTTCAGGATACTCGGGAAGATGAGCCTGCTCTCTGTAATAGGATGGGGTTCACTTTCAATAGTTTTCTTCTTCTTTGACATGTTCGATGATTCTTCACGCTCCCAGTGGGACATCACATTTTACTTAAGCCACATTTCCAGAAATCAAAGCATTCTAGAAATCTACAAGTATTTTGGTTCATCGTGTGTGTGTGTGTGTGTGTGTGTGTGTGTGTGTGTGTGTGTGTGCGCGCGCGCGCGCGCGCGTGCGCGTGCTTGTGTGTGTGTGTGGGGGTTAGAGTTCTAGATACGTTTTTTGGCAACCCAATTTCCTTAGATAAAACTGGTGCCCTCAAAGCAGTTCAAATTGTCTTTTAGAAATATGGAACAGGAAGAAGAAAAATGCTAAGTTTAAAAACGACTCTTGGAATATCTTCAGGAAAGGCAGATGGTTTCTGGCATAAAGATAAAGTATCCGTAGGGTTTCCTTGGAGTTATTTTCTGACATTGAGACTCATATATGTCTTGGGTGTTTATAAGCAAAGAGTGGCTGTACTTATTTTTTTAAAGGATATCCTGTACTTATTAACTAATGTCTTCTACCTTTCTCTGTCTTTGAGAAATGGCGCTTTGAGGTAACATGAATACTTTCAGAAATACATCTAAGAAATGTATTTATGTTTTGAAGCACAATTTTTATGCCTTTAGTTTATTTCAATATTTACCAACTAAATTTAGCATAATGACACTGAAATCAATAAAGGGGGCATTTGTAGACTTAAGCCAAAGGGGGCTTGTCTTCTCAAGCAAATGTGAGGAATGAATCCCGTTGTGGTCTTGCCACCCCTCTATCAACACTCATTTCTGCCCTTCCTTCTCAGCCCCTCTACTTCTGCCTGAACTCAGCACGTCAGTTTCTCTCACTCCAAATGCCATCGCCTCCTCTCATATTGACAGCAGTGATCGCTCCTCAAACAGCATCACTCCCACCACACAACACGCATCATTTTTAATGACACAGGCCTGATTTTATTTGAATTGCAAAATGCCTGGCTTTAAAACAAACATACAAGCATACTTTCTTGAAGTCAGATGAAGCTGTGCTATTCAGTTAGGGACAGCAAGGTGAGCACTGGGTGAGGGTCTGTCAGACAGTGGCTTACAGATGTGATGGGTTTTGCTTTCCTCTCCAACCTGATTCTGCTTGGAACTTCATGTGGCAGCTGAATTACACGCACGATCTTGCTCTGTAACAGCACATACCTGGAGCCGGGGATGATAGTGAAAAGGACTCTTCAACAAAGCCTGGTAACCTCAGGAGCTCTGTGTTCTCGACCTTGAGCAGAGACGTGAGGGTTAGTAAAGTCAACCTGTGGGTGTGCCTGTGAGGGGACTTCCAAGGAAGGGGAACTAGATATGAAAGACTTACTACACTGCCGACTCTATACTGTTAGCTTGACACAACCAGAGTTGCCTGGGAGGATAAAACCTCAGTTGAGAAACCGCCTCCCTCAGATGGGCCTGAGGCATATCAGTGAGGCATTTTTTTTGATTAATGATTAAGATAGAAGGTTCCAGCCCAGGGTGGGTGGTACCATCCCTAGGCAGGTAGTCCTGGACTACGTACAAAAGGCAGTTGAGAAGAAGCCAGAGAGCTAGCAAGCCCGTAAGCAGCACTCCTCAATGGTTTCTGTTTAAGTTTCTACCTCAGGCCCGTTATCTTGAGTGCCTGCTCTCGCTTCACTCAGGGATGAACTAGAAATGTAAGATAAAATGAACCCTTTCTTCCCTGATTTCCCTTTGATGGTGGTATTTGTCACAGCATCAAAGAACTAACTAAACCACTCCCCAAACAACCTGGTGTGAACTATTCCACCTTGTTCTCCCCAGATTAGGAGTAAGGTCTTTCCTCTTTAAATCACCTCTCTTTGGTTTGAGCACTATGGCAAAAGAAGCCAGCTAACACAAGCTTCCAGTTGTGTTTCATTCATCTGATCTGCTTTAGATCTGAGAATGCAAATCCTGTGGAGGAAAGGTACCAGGAAACTCTAACAATTCCAAAAGTCCCTCCCTAAACATCGGCCCCAGGCCTCCCCTCCATCTACCTGCTTTGCTAGCTTCAAGTTTTCTGAACAACACTACAGGCACCCAGTGCACTCTGAGGATGGAAGGAAGAACCACACAAGTGGTGCATCCTGTCCCGTTTGGGATCATGATGACTAAGTAGACTAATACCACAAGGTGGTTCCTCATTGTCCTTACCTTCTGCTGTCCACAAAGCACTAAGGTAGGGATACAATTCAGCTGAGGCCTTTGCCTCCTTTTAACAAGGATGCCTTCACTCTTGTTTCCAACATCTTCCTCATTTCTGTCCAGAACATCATTAAAATGAGCTTAACCATTCAGAGGTCTACCAACATTCTGATCTGGTGCAATGCCAGCATGTGAAGTTTCTATGATCCAGGTAGATGAACATGGGAAAATGCAGCTAGAAATATGTAAAAGAATGGAAACAGGCTCAGCATGTGTCTCTGAAAGTCAGAAAAAGAACAGATCAAGATGGACGTATAGAACTTAGTGTCAAGTTAGTAGAGCAGACTATAAGGTTTATTAGACTGCAAAGATACATCACACAAAATGTGTTTTGGTTTGTTTTTAAGGCAGATTAACATAATAGGATCCCTCTAACAACCTACATAACTTCCCTGTAAATTTGGCTACTAAATACTAAAGAAGGAATCAATGTATAACCTTAACAAAAATACCCAGTAAATAAGTTTCCAAGTGAAGGTTGGTGGTGGTAGGATGGCCACCTCTGGCTGGATCTCTCTGTGTAAGTCTCTGGAAGAAAGAAAAAAAGACAATTTCAATATTCTATTATTCATGCTTTATAAAAGATTTAAAAAACCAAGAGAAGGATCTTTCTTATGGATACTTTTCTTAAACACTGAAATAATGATTTTAAAGAGATGAACTTTTAACTGTGGAGGATATAATGGTCTTCAATACAAACCCTTAGGAAAATAGACAGTCTCAGAATAAAGAGGACATTCTGGAAGACTTCCACCACGAGTAAACTTAGAAAGTCTCACCATGGCTGAATGAATTGGCATAAAGAACCATGTGGGATGTTGCGTCCTGAACACACCCCACATTCATCATTCATCATTTTATCCATCGGGTTTCTCTGTGTAACTTAAGCAGAACTATAATTATTAAGCAAACCAGGAGAAATTTTGCGGGAACAAAGGGAAATGTTGACAATGACAAAGGCTGGTACGAGCCATTGAATAATGTTTATGCAGTCAAAGAAGATAAAACATTGAAACATCAGTCCAGGGGTCAACAAAGGCAATGACATAGTAGAGAGTGCGTGAATGGCCAACATAGGCTTTAAACAAAGGTGGCATGTGGCTTGCCATGGAGAGGAGGGACTCAACACAATCTAAGGCAATTGACTCTCCAGATATAAAAATATTGACTGAGTCACTTCCTTCAAGTCATTCATACAAAAAGCTTCAAAGCAGATGAAAGCAAAAATTAAAGACAAAACATTAAAAATACTTAGGAAAACACATGAGCAGCCATCCATATGACCTCTGGCTAGGGAAGCAATTCTTAGAATAAGATACAAAGACCAATCATAAAGAAAAATCAATGGGGCAAACCACATTAAAGTTTAGATCTTCCATGCAAGGATACACAACTTAAAAAGCAAGCCCTTGCTCTAGGGAACTTTCAGTGCACATAAATAACAAAAGATGGGGGGGGGGCAGTGTATATTCTCAGTCTCCAACCAACCCACTGGGAAAGAATGAAGGAATGAAAAAACATGTACAAATGTGGCAGGCATTCAATGGCTAATAGGCATAATACTATCATACAACGTTCCCAAAATCACAAAAGCTAATTAAAATAAGGGGCCATTTAATATCAGTCAGACTTGAGTCACAATTCTGAAGTCAGACTTCATCACAATTGAGCCATCTAGCAATATAAACTAACACCAGATATTGTTAAAAAACAAAAAAAGACTTTGGAATTGTGATTTGTTACAATCACTTGGGAAAGCATTTTGGGGATTTTTACAATGTTGAAAATGTACATTCATTCTGTTTATACCATTTGGGCATAGGGGACATAGAGACTACTTTCAATTTATTAATAAAAACTAATCCCAAATAACTTACCTGAATAATTTATGGATATAGGCACAATAGCTAAATGGCCCATACATGATAACTGGTAAATTTATGACTTCCAGTTCTAAAGAGAGGTACACAAAGGCCACCCATTTTATATGTGATCTTGTTTATTCATTAATGTAAAAATAAGAAATAGTACAGATATTGAAAATGTTAAGATCAAACAGGGTAGCCTTGGTGGATGCTCATTAGATTAGTACCCTTTTCTGAATCCTCAAAAGACTTTTAATTCAATAAAGAGGGTTAATGGGAAGAAAAGAAGCACAGAGAGTCGGTGCAGGAAGCTCATTAAAGTGGTTTTGTCCTGAAGAGAAATAGAAAGTCTGTAACAGCTGGAGGGGCATGCACACAGAGGGCTATTTTTTAAAGTGGGTCACTGGAAGAATGGTTTTACATTGCTTGAAATGCATCTATGGCCAGGGTCAGAGTATCTATGTAGTAGCAAAACAAGGTAATCCCAGGACAAAGGCCTTGCTGAGTTAAGAAGCCATAGGATTTGTGTTTGGAGAAAGCTGGCCCTTGTAGAATTACCAAGAGAATGTGGGCCGGAGGGAAACCAGGCAGAGGTGGGAATAGAATCTTTATAGATATACAAAGATACCTGATCTGAGGATTTCTGGTTTCCTAACTAACAGGGCATGAGCAAGATTTTCCTGTTGAGCAGAGGTATGAATGTTAGAAAAGAAGAAAGGGAATTACAGAATAACCATGTTGCACATCAGGAAAACGAACTTCCCAGGGAGCCATCCTACACTTTTACAAGTCACCTATGGCTCCCTATGATGCTTCTGGTTGTTGTCCCAAGATGAACTCCCGTTTCAGCCTGGTGGGTTCTCTCCAGCATCACTGTGCATCTCCAGTATATGAGGAGGCGTGGGAAGGATAGAATCCAACCAACAGGCAAGCCAAGAAGGATCATTGAGAAAGTTTGTGAGAAGTATCTTTAGGAGTGCTATACAGTGTAAACTAGCTCTTAAACATCCAGACACAAAATTGATGATGGTGTCAGTAGGTTGGAAAGCAGGGCACTAGCTGAGACCTAGGAACCGTTGTCATGGGAGCATGGTATTCCAAGCTCTGTCTGTGCCAATGAGAGTTAAAAAAGAGAGGTCTGTGTCTATTGAGACTGATAGGTAACAAATTGGTTTTGGAACAGAAGACAGACATCTTAGATGCCGGATCAGTGTTCATGTTGAGATCTCTCAGAGAAATCTTTCATGAGTGACTGTGGCATTTGAAGTTCAACAGACAAAATAATTTTATAATTTTGAGCATGTCATTCAGAGAAAAACAAAAAGACCTCTATGAACAAAATCATAAACCTAGGGAATCCAGAAGTATATAGTTCTCACTCCAAACTATTTATCCTTGCTACTATACCAAAGTGCTTCTACGAGTCTCAACAAATTAAACGTTAATAAGCATACAATGGAATTTGATGTTAATCTCCGTCGCTACCTTGGCAGAAATGGTGATAAACCTGAACCAATTGGACTGATCAGAAGTATCTGGAGATTTTTTCTAACCTTCGGAAGCCATCGCTGTCCTTATATACACAGTAGCCATGGGAAGGAGTCCAGACCTGTGATTTCAGAAAAGCTCCTCAGAAGAATCTGACAAACAGGCTGCATGCTTATTAAAAATCATCACCTCCTAGAGCTGAAAGGAGATGTGGGCACAGGCCCCCATGTGTAACCCTGAGGCTATCTCCACTTGATGACCACTTGCAAATGGAAATTTACTTTTCTCCAAGGGAGACTGAGTTGTCAAACAATCCACTCTAAAGAGTAGGTGTCATGCCTAGTAGTTGGTGACCATCAGAGAATTAATTCAATACCATTTTTTAAAGGTTCCTTGTCTCATAATGTTTGTTGTCAGGGCTTTTTATTTCATTTTTACATTTATTTATCTGTTTATTCAATTGTTTTGTTTCTTCACTTACTTGTTTATTTGCTTACTTATTTTTACCTTACAGGTTTTGCATAACACCATGGCTTCCAGTTTTGAGTTTTTGTGGGATTCCTAAATGTGCAAAGGAGTGTGTCTCATTTGCAACTTTTTCTCCTGTCTTTTCTTAAACTCTTTTCCTTCGGTTCACTTGTTTTGTTCTACCCCAATTCATTTGTTTTGCTTTATCTTATTTTACTTTATTATTATCCCTAAGAACCATGTTCATTTTCTAAGAGACAGAAACAGGATGGATCCAGATGGAAGGGTAGGTAAGGAGGAAATAGGAAGTGTATGATGGAGGAATGGAAACTGTAATCAGAATATGTTGTATTGGGAAATCCTAATTTAAATAAATAAAGAAGACATGAAGTTAGGAGGGGGATTAGAGATGTATCCAAGGGGGAGTTGAAAGGAAGAAATAGGATATGTATGATCATGTCTCATTGCATGCATGAATACAATTCTCTGAAGTTAAAAACTATTTTAAAAATTAAGAAAATGTTAATTGCCATGTATGGTCCTAAAGGTCCTGAGAGGACAAAGATGTCAGTGACCAGTGGCCCCCCTGTCTATCTCTAAGGTTCTCCTGCTTCCTGCAGAGCGCCTCATTCCACCCAGGCGGCACTGAGACAACCTTCCCACTTAGAATCCTATACAATCCAGGAGACTCTCATGCCTGCTCCCTTGTTCAGAGTAGGAAAAATATTGACTTTATTGATTGACTTTTAAAGTGTTATGCTTATTAGTAGTAGGCTCTGAAAATGTTTAAATTTATTTTTTTAGGGGATATCTACATTCATATTCTCCCTCCCCTTCCTTTCTCTTGCTTCCTTTTTTCTCTTACACACACACACACACACACACACACCTCATACACATATATACATACACACACTTCTCATACAAAGACTCACATACAGAAAACACACATACCTCTCCCCCCCACACACACACACATACATATGCACACCTCTCACATACAGACTGACATGCACAAATACCTACACTATGCAGATACTTACACACCACCACACACTCACATAACACACACACACACACACATCTCTAAACAGCAGGCTAGCTTCAAACTGAATCTTCTTACCTCTGCCTCCTAAATTCCAGGGTTAGAGACACAACCCCACAATCTCACAGCTGTACTCAGAAACAAAAGAGAGTGGTGGAGGAGGCCAAGAACGGATTCTCCACTGAGTAGCACCAATGCATTCTGACCATTGCTCATAAGTCTCTATTCTAGCTTCCCAGCTCAGTGCGAACATGTATGGTTGTCTGACCATACCAGTACAAGCCTACAGTAATGTTTCTTTTGCCAGAAATGGTCCCCAGGGATCCTATCATCCCAACATACCTTGGAGTACTGTATGAGGATGCTGGGATCTTTTAGGATCTGTCAGTATGGAATACTGCTCCACTCACTCATTGGGGTAAATTATCTTCTACTTCATGGAACTGTAAAAGATGCACAGACAGAATGTGGAATTTGCTCAGAGATGGGGATGGATAAATTAAATTATGAATGTCAAGGAACCATGGCTATGCCAGGGAAGGATCCATGCATCATGACTTTCATTTACTGAGAGCAACATGAATGAAGTGTTCTCCAGTGGCCAGGTGATGGTATGAATACCGATAAGATGAGCTGATCTCTCACATTGACTGACTGTGGTGAGACCTGTCCCTGTCACCACCTTTCAGATGAGTGTACTGAAAAATATATGAACTATATAATTTCCGCAGGTTAGACCCTGGGAGATGTGACAGAAGCAGTCGGCCGCACTGCTGGAACCAAGTATCAGGCCCTCCCCACCTCCTCTGCATGAGATCAGGGCTGGCAAACGTTTTCTATCAAGGGCCAGGAAGTAAATACTTTAGGCTCTGTGAGTCAGACAGTCTCTGTCGCAACTCTAGATAATATGAAAACAAATCATATTCTAATAATAATTTATTTTTTAAAAACATACCAGATTTGGCCTCTGGTCACAGCGCGGTGATCCCAACTCTAGATCAAAGGTTCTAAAACTTGAGTATTCTTTAAAGTCATAGAGAGGGCCTATTAAATTCAGATTAATATCTGAAAACCTCCCCTGGTTCTAATGCATTAGTTCATGGGCAAGTTCCCAAATTATCCGTCTTTAGCCACTTTCTAGGACATACTGGCATTTAGGAGCAGAATGTCAGCTCTGGAATGTCAAAGTTGCAGACTGGTTCTCTTATTCACAGCACTCAGTGGTACAGTGACTTCTGTGTACGAGGCACCCAGAAAGGTTTACTTATGAAAAAAAAGGGAATGTCTATATTGCAATGTTAGATTGTTTCCAACTATTTCAAAATGTGCCAAAGGTACCAAGGCGGTGCGCAGACTGTTGTAACGCAGAGAATAGCATTCCCTAGTCTAGGAAACTAGCTTGAATTATACAGCAACTTTTTCAGTTCATGCATTTAAAGAAAATCAGATTTTTTTCATGCAGCCTTCAGTCATGTTCAAGTTGCATTTAATGTACTAAGCTATGATTCTACAAAAGAAACCTTTGTTCCTTGGAGACTGGGGACAAAGGGAAGGAAAAGTTACCGGGTTTCACAGGAAGCATTGCCGGTACACAGAAAGAGGATTTTCAAGTTGTAAGGTTGGAATCGGGCTGGCTAGACATATCTACGAACAGCTCAATGTCAAAGATGAACTAAGGGGCACTCGTGACCCATGGCTCACTTTATTTAGGAAAACTGGTGGAAAATTAAAATAGTCTTTAAATTACTGTGATTTAGACAGAAGAAAAATGTCATTTGCTTTCAAAACACAACTTCTCCCTTCCCCCTCATTTTGAGAAACTGTGAAGAGGAAGGCGGAGTGAACAGAAGACGCACTGTCTTTCCTGGACAGGGATGGGGCTTTCCTGTGTTCACCACGAACGTGAACTGACAGAACCTTCTCAGCACTTTTATTTCATGTTATAAAGACGGGGGAAACTAAACATCTAAGTTCTTTTATTCCGAAGTTAACGGGTTACATTCTTGAGGTCAGCAGGCAGATGGAACTGAAACTGAGAATATAAAATTGTGAAATTGCAGAATTACTATTACTTTGTCAAGATCAGCTTTAAGCACTAGGAGAGATTTCCAGGCTTTTGATCTTCAGTCTTATACCTATGAGAACACTGTGGCTGGAGTGACTTCATGTCCTTCCTGCCTTGGCAGATCTAACCAGGAGCAGTCCTAGTTCCAGTCAGGTCAATTGTTTCTCCTTCAGCTGTCTCCTGTGTCCCCATGAATACGTCACGCAGACAGTTCCATTTGCTGTGACTAAATAACCCAATACAAGCAAGTTAAGGGAGAAAAACATGTTTACGTTGGCTCAGTGTTCAAGGTTGCAGCCCATCATGTCAGGAAAATCCTGTCTGCAGGAACCTGAGGCAGCTGGACGCATGGCAGCAACACGCAGGCAGCAGAGAAGGATGAATGTCTTGCTCGGTAGCCCACCTTCTCCTTTTCATGAAGTCTGAGGCCCACACCAACAGAACAGCACCTCTCACTTCCAAGGAGGCTCTTCCTACCACAATTAAGCTCTAGATAATCACTCCCAGGCACTCAGAGATATCTCCTTCAAGTGATTCTAGATAGGGTCAAGTTGGCAGTCAATATTAATCATCACGTGTGCTAATTTACATTGTTATGTGTATGAGAAAGAGGGAGAAGAAAGGAGGAGGAAGAGGAAGAGGAGGAAGAACAGGAGAAAGAATAGGAGGAGGAAGATGAGAACGAGGAAAAAGATGAACCACAGATGTTATGGTATAAGGAGCCATTCAAATATGTGTGCCTATTCTTAGACTAATTTAAGGATCTCAGCCACCCCTGCCCAAGATAAGTGATCCTAACCTCAGACATAGATACTGTCCTCCCTCCATGTATGTGATCTCCACATGGAATGCAGCATTCCTCATGAGGTCTATGGTTGCTCCTCTAGGTCTAGCAACTATAAACTGCAACAAGGTTCGAGTCTACCAATTAAAGTTAATATACAATGGAAGGGGATGGGGCTTAACTGATTACCAAGTTTTCTGAACAGACCCAATCCTAGGGATTGGCATATCCCCTAGGTTCTACCACCTAGCACTCCCTGATGGAGCTCTCGGTAAGGAGACACTTGTCATTAGATATCCATGGACACCCACTTGCCTGATGGATACATTCTGCTGGACTGTTAGCCTTTAAGGTTACCTGTTCACCTCAATATGTACCTCTGCTGCCCACTGTCCCAATGCTTCATCAGCTTGACCAAACAGGAATCAGAAGCAACAGGTCACAGTGCTTTATACTCAGAAACCTGACAGGAAGTAGGGCCAGGCTCTAAAGCATTAAGACTGGACTCCAGAGATTCACTTCCTCTGTAAAGCTCTGCCTCCTAAGAATTCCAAAGCAGAGGCACCAGCTGGTGCCCAAATGTCCAAGCACATGAGCCCACGGGGGACAATGACAGTTGTTTTGCTTCCTGGAAGTTTCATCATCCCTCACATTGATTACATTACGCACAAGAGGCTAATCTAGATCAGACTGCTAATATTTCATCTGGCTTCACTTCTGTAGAAGCTGCTTTCATTTGCTTTGACTCACTTCCTTTTACCTAAGTTATTCCACTTGAAGAAAAGCTCTTTTGCCTGGTATATTATTAAAAATGAGAATTGACTTTTACCTCCTGTAGACAGTGTGCTGTGTAGAGCTATATGAGCCCTAAGTGATATTTCTATGTGACTACAAGTTGGTGGATTTTTCAAGTTTAGGTGGATATTTTTAGGATAATGCTTCCACACTAATCAATCAAAACTAGAAATTTACAGGCTCATATTAAAGCGCTCACCTCAAAATTGTGTGTGGTGTGTCTGTATGAAATATATTTATATCACATGCTGAATTTTCTCCTTTCATTTACTAATATTAAGCATAAAAATGGAAAAACAGCTTTCACAACATGTAAATAAAATGATTTACTTTTTAGGTGTGTTTAAAGTAAAATTGAATTCACAATGTCAAGAGCTATAGAAAACTGGACATCATGAGAAAACAGAATATCCAATTTAAAAATATGTGTTTCATATTGAAGTGGAGGAAATGTGCCTCTCAAATGTTCCTACTGTTCTCAATGTAAATGAAGAATAAAACCCAGTAACAAAAGCTGAAACGTTTGGCAACTCTTGTTAAAACTTAGCAAGGGGGTTGATCAGTGGTTGACTCCATAATCTTTCTTTGGGGGACATTTTACAGCTCTGACCCATGGCTTGGGAAACAGCATTGTGTGGGAAGGTAAGGGGTGTTGGGAAGTATTCCTCAGATGAGCAGCTGAATGTACAGTTCCGAGATCTGAATGAACATGTCTAGACAGAGGCAGAAGCAGAGGCAGAGACAGAGGCAGAATTCAGCTCCACTGATGCTGCTGAGAGACTAGTCAAACAGAGACTGGCCTATGGCAGGCAAGCACGCTATGGTCACTGGTGACCTTCACAAGGACAGCCATTTCTGTGCCATTAAAAACTAGCAGATGACTGAAGCAATGGGAAAACAATATACTCAAAGCTTGTCACAAGCTCAGTGGCGATGTTTTCGCACCAACTTACTGGGGCCAGCCATTGCAAGAAGAGGTCCACCAATCTAAATACTTAAGAAGTAGAAGAAGGTGAGAGCCGCCATCTTCTCTCCGGTGAGAGAAGCCATGAGCAGCCAGACAGGAGGCACAGGCCCCACGAGTCGCAGGGGAACCGCAGGGCGGCAGGGACAGGATCCTCTCAGCTTCCAAGTGACAGAGGTGGATCAGCAACCTTACCTGCCCCCTTCCCTGCAAGTGGAGGGCCTGCCTCCAGGGACTGCCTTGACCTGGAGTCTCTGGTGACAGCCACCATCTTCTCTCCTGTGAGTTTCTAAGACCAGAGCAGCCAGCAGGGAGGCACAGGCCCCACGAATCTCAGGGGTCTTGCAGGGCATCAGGGACAGGACAAGCTCTAGTCAGAGTCACTAAGAACACCTAACACCAAAAATCAAGAGATGGTGAAAGGCAAACGCAAGAATCCTACCAACAGA
>NW_022196914.1:27841183-27852650 GCF_008632895.1 Mastomys coucha | reverse complement strand
AATCATCAATAGGAGGAGAGGAGCTTGGCCCTGTGAAAGTTCTGTGCCCCACTGTAGGGGAATGCCAGGGCCAGAAAGTGGGAGAGGGGCAGGGTGGCAGTCATGGGGAAGTGGGAGGCAACAGGGGTTTGTTTTTGTTGTTTTGGTTTGTTTCTTTGTTTTTTAGAGGGGAAACTGGGAATGGAGAAATTTACATGTAAATAAAGAAAATTAAAAAAAAAAAGAAGTAGAAGAAATTAGCCTGTTACTGAAGAGGACAACAACCTTAGAAAATGATGGTACTTAAATATGAAGTGTTAGTGTGGGGAAACAATGAACACAGGGTAAATATGGGAATATTGAAGATATTCTCATAAGTACAGGCAAGGACAGCTGTCTTTATTTGTGTCTCAACTTCATCATCACAAGTAGGTCAAGAGTTACAGAGTGGCATTTCTGTGAACGACTGGGGGGGGGAGGACAGGTTTGAATTTGAATTCTGGAATCCTTTTGAGATCAGGGCTGCACTGTAGACTTGACAAGCGAAGTATGAGTGTTGGTTTCCTCCTCAGAAATGATAAAAACTTCAATGCAAAAGCAAGAGCCTGGAGGAAGCATGAAGGCCCCTTGTAATGGTATGGGGGCCATTCCAGTGTGGTTTCATTCCAGTAAAGCTTGGGGCTTGAGTGGTTTCAGCTACTCCCTCGAACCATGAACCTGCCACCACAGTGTGAGCAGTGAAATGGGAATGGAGCCTCGCAACCTCCAGCAGCTCAGCATCAAGAATGGAGACAGACTCTGGACAACAGACTAAACCTCCTTTGGTTCTGTCTGCCTACTGCATCTCAGTGATGTGAACTCAATTGTTCATCCCTTCTTCCACATACCTAGCTTCCTTTCTGAACTATACAGCCAATTTTCTCTTCCCAGACACAGATGCTTCATCCTTGGGCAAAGTTCCCAAAGGCTAAGATATCTCCCCAGCAAAGATAAAGCGGGGACAGGAAGAAAAGTTAAACAAGCTTTAGTGAAACCGAGCTACTAAAGGACGATAGGGCATAGTACAGAGGCCAAGAGTGATAAAGAGGGAACGGAACAAAGAAACAATCACTGAGCTTTATTCCTGGTAGTTTTTTAATTGAGGGCTAAAGTAGAGTTGGGGCAACAGGCTCTGAACATGAAAACAGACCCATGTGTACAAAGTCCAGACTTTATCTTTTGGGCAAACAAGATGGAAAAGAAATGAATGATATTCCATTAACTGTTGATTTTTGACTTTGCAGTTCCCTGAAGGCTTTTCTGTAGACCCTAAACTCAAATGTCTTTAGATACAAGGCAGTATATAGCCATCCAATTGATACCTGTCTACGTTTGAGTTTTGCAGGCAATTCAAAGCCTCTGCCACTGATTCATCTTTAACTAACAGTTAAATTCCTCAAGCTGTTTCTCTAGTTCATGGTTAACTAAGTGGTAAAAACTGGTTGAAAGGTGCCTTGCTAAAAGGCCTGTGTCAGAAAGTATGCCTCTTGAGGATCTGTCTCCTTTATCAAACTCCTTGCCTACTTTAGTACACTCAGCCCAGGGAATATCACTGCTTGGCCCCACAGCACACTGTAGGGTGTGGCTGATGAGAAAAACAGTGTATTGATATTGGCCAGCATTGTAGGAATAGACTGCACAGAGTGCTGCCAGCTTGCAAAAGATCCAAATTCAAAATTCAAATTACATTTACTTACTTACTTACTTACTTACTGATTTTTGAGGTGCTCAGTACAGGCTTTGAGGTATGCAGTACAGGCTGGCCTTGAATTTTAATTCTCCTGCCCCTGGCTCTCCAGTTTTAGGATTACAATTATTTACCATACTCCTCAGCCTCAAAGTGTGAGTTTTCTTGAATGCATACATATATATGCATGAGTGTTTTGTCTGCATGTGTGTGTGTGTGTGTGTGTGTGTGTGTGTGTGTGTGTGTGTGTGTGCATCACATTCAAGCCTGTTGCCTGTTGGGGGCAGAAATGGGTATCAGATCCCCTGGACCTGGAGTAATGGATGACTAATGGGGTCACGAAGATGCTGGGAACTACCAGGAAAAGAACCCAGATCTCCTGCAAGAACAGCAAGGGCTTTTAACCACTGAGCCATCTCTCTGGCCCAGCAGATTTCCTTTTAAGCTTTATAAAACTGAAAAATTTCAACTTGAGTTGTTGTTGTAAGCCAGGGACCATTTGTATAAACTTTACTCTCATTGTGGCAACTGCATTCCCCTCTCGATGGGAAGTAAACTCTTCAAGGCCAGGAATTTTTGTCTTTTCTGTTCTGAAAGTAGTGTCAAATCTGTATTTAGTGCTCAATAATATCTGCTGGCTTCATAGTGGGTGATAACACAGGACCTGATAAATTAAACTTTATGTCAATAGTCCTCCAAAGAGGATAGGATTCCTGACTATAGATACATCTCTTCTTGAAGTGAGCCTTCCATTGCACAGTGGCATACTGGCAGTTCTCTCTCTCTCTTTTTTTATTAGATATTTTCTTTATTTACATGTCATATGATTTCTCCTTTCCCAGTTTCCCCTCCAAAAAAAACAAAAAACAAAAAAACAAAAACAAAAACAAAAAAGAACAAGAACAAACCCTTATTGCCTCCCCACTCCCTGTGCTTGCCACTCCACCCTCTCCCACTTATTGGCCCTGGTATTCCCCTATACTGGGGCACAGAACCTTCATAGGGCCAAGGGCCTCTCCTCCCACTGATGACCGACTTTGCAATCCTCTACTATACACATGCTGCCAGAGCAATCAGTCCCACCATGTGTACTCCTTGGTTGGCGGTTCAGTCCCTGGGAGCTCTGAGGGTTCTAGTTAGTCCATATTGTTGTTCGTCCTAAGGGGCTACAAGCCCTTCAGCTCCTTTGGTCCTTTCTCTAACTCCTTAATTGGGGACCCTGTACTCAGTTCAATGGATTGCTGTGAGCCTCTAAGAACAACCTACAAACCACAAGAAACTCAAGAAGAAGGAAGACCAAAATGTGGACATTTCATTCCTTCTTAAGAGGTAAAAAATACCCACAGAAGGAGTTGCAGAGACTAACTACAGAGCGGAGACTGAAGGAAGGACAATCTAGCCTGATATAGCTGTCTCCTGAGAGGCTCTGACAGTACCTGACTAATACAGAGGCAGTTCCCTTTTAAAATGCATACAGTACAAGGGTTTTATATTGTGTAATGCTGAATCTCAGAATATTAATTCTTTCAGTCATGAGGCCACACATGAAAACAATAATGTCACCAAAAACAAACAAATAAACAAACATACAAAAAGTCACCTTAGCATAAAACTGCAAACAACAGAAGCTGGAGAGCTGGGGAGTGACCTGGTAGAAGAAATGGTGACATTTTCAAAGCTGATTTCATAAAAGCAGTCATCAGTCTTCAGACTGCCGTGCCATCTTAACTTGGGATTCTCAAGTGGCTCTCACACTGATTATCAAGGGAGATGATGACTGGCTTTAAGATGCATTGCTTCTCGGGGACTCTGAGATTCAAGAATTGTCTGGCAGGAAGGCCAGAGTGTTTGTGGAGTGGTAGGGGTGGGGTGAGAGATGCTGCAGAAAAGGGGTCCAGAAAGAAACATGCCCAAAGACACTACTGGTTTGTTTCTTGTCAACAAGACACAACTGTGCATATCTAGGAACAGTGAGTCTCAATTAAGGAATTATCCTCAATCAGGTTGACCTGTAGCAGGCAAAAGAGGAAGTGATTGGTGTGGCAAGGCCCAGATCACTATGGACAGTACAAAGACCCAGATCACTAGGGGCAGTGCCACACAAAGACCGGTAGTCCTGTGTTACCTAAGAACTAACTCTCTCTCTCTCTCTGTCTCTCTCTCTCTCCCTGTCTCTCTCTGTCTCTCTCTGTCTCTCTGTCTCTCTGTCTCTCTCTCTCTCACACACACACACAGACACATAGATACACACAGACACACATATAGACATGCACACACACAGTAGGCTAAGCAAGCCTTGAAGAGAATGAGGAGCAAACCATTGAATAGCACTAGTCAATGGATTTAATTTACTTCAGTTCCTGCCTCCAGGTTCCTACCCTATATGAGTTCCTGTCTTGACTCGCCTCAAAGGACTGTGACCTGGGATATGTTGCTTTTGATTGTGGGTTTCATCAGAACAATAGAAACCAATCTACGATAGACACAAAAGGCAGGGAGGAAGGAAAGGGAAGTTGCCAGGATTAAATGCAATTGCTTTCCCAGAATCCCCAACTTGACCTAACTGTCTGAGCTGAGTAACCAGCTCCAGACTTTGGGCAGCTATTATTAGCCTCATATTCTTTCTTCTCTTTTCTGGTGCTTATGATTGTTAAGCTTCAGAACTGGCGAAAGATCAGATGAAGGAAATTTCAGAGTAACATACATTCTGTGACGTCTCTGTTCTTGATGGTCCACCTGAGAAAGTTATAGCCATCCCTCCAGTGAACTTAACCTTGTATCTTTTACTAGTGCTCTGAACCAACATTAGGTGTGACTTATGTACTTCCTTCTGACTGCCTGCAAGAGCAAGATAAGAGAATAACAGAAATTGAAAAAAGAAAGTATATAAAAAAAGTTCCTTAGTCCTGGTCCTTCACTTCTCAACACCCCATTGCATCATCTCTTGCTTTTAAAGTCTTGATTCTAGGATTAGAAGGTTGCCCTATTGCCGCTGTAGAGATGGTAACCTCTCCCCCTATATTCTAGATCATTTCCTCAGTTTCTCAGCTCCCTGCTAGTGAGGGAGGCAGCTGTGCCTAGGTGACTTCACATGTGAAAAGGGAATCACATCAGAGAATCCCCTTAAAGATGAAATATATTACAAATTAAAACTAACCAATCACTGCTTGGAGAGGCTCTGAGTGTTCACATTGGGATTTAAGGTTACACAACCCATTGACTGTGCTGTGTATCACCACATGGGGGGCTTTGAGTCTCTGCTTCAGTAAAGAAAAAAAAACGTCTTCAGCTCAGTATGCCCTGTATGCTACAGACTTGTACAGGCTGATGGCTGGGAAAGTGGTCCTAGCATGTCTTAAGGAATTCATCTTCATTGCAAAACCTTTGAAGGAGTAGTGTTAGAGCAGAAGAAGGAAACACAGGAACCTCCCCTGGGATGGTGACTCTAGGCCATGGCTAGAGTGTGCCTCCTGCCGTTGTTTGCTTTGACACAGGGACAATCACCGTGCCACTTTTCTCCAAAGTTAACTGGTTATTGCTGCTGGTGTGATGTTTGCAGGTCTGGGTTAAGGTGATTGGGCATAGACTGGATGCAGAAAACTGCAGGTTACCATGATCTGCAGGGATTTGAGGGTCTTTTAAATCAAGATACTGACAGTTGTTGCCTACAGGGGAGGAAAACAATATTTTGGCCAAGCCAGAGTAGTGTTGTAGCTGTTATCACTGGGAATTCTGGTCTCTCTTCCTATAAGACTGTTATGCTCCTCTACCTCCTTCCTTCAGACTTCACCTTGTGATTTGCTTGTGCCAGCAGGTGTGATGGGCTACACAGGCTGCACCCAAGCAGAACCTTTATGCTCCGTGGGTTGTTGTTTTGACCCTCAGTTGTCCTATTTGGCAAAGACCACAGCATCCTTAAGGCATGTGCATCTCTGGAAGGACACATGATGCTGAAGAATGCCATTTGGAAATAAGCCTGAAATATTTGGTATTGCAGCAAAACACAGTGAAGACAGACAGCTCAAGGGCAAAAACTCACATAACAAGGAAGACAAGGAATGCCATACCTTGAAAGCATTCGGTTACTGTGGTCAGAGGGTTTGGTCAAAGCTATGGAAATCTGAGAAAGGAAAGCCTGGTAACACATCCAGGTAACACTGAGAGGCTCGGGAGAGGACGTGTTCTGCCCGAGTTATGTTTGGCCACAGCTATTATGCTAGAACCTTCCTACTGCTGGGTCCCTTTAATACACTTCCTCACGTTGTGGAGACCCCCCCCCAACCATAAACATATTTCACTGCTACTTCATAACTGTAATTTTGCTACTGTTAAGAATCATGAATGTAAATATCTGATATGTGGGATATCTGAATGCGGCCCCTGTGAACGGGTTGTTTGATCTCCCAAAGGGCCACACCCCACCAGTTGATAACCACTGTGCTAGAGGAACCATTGCAGCCTTTGGCTCTAGGAGCATCCTGGTCATCAGGACTTACTACTACTTCAAGTAGAACCAGATATAGCATGCCCTGCATGAGACCTTTCCAGGGAGCCACCAGAAATGACTTCTGCAACATTGAGGCAGAAACCTGGAAACTATTGGCTGATGTCTGTACATTTAGAAGGGATGCCTAATGTACCTGATTCAAGTGTAATTCAACCTTTCTCCTGATATGTTTAAGTTAGTTTTGGAGGATATTTGATGACTAATATTCATTGTTCTGTTCATCTCTTTTTGCCCTAATACTTTCTTTCTTAAAGTTATCTACATTCATGTACACACACACACACACACACACACAGAGAGAGAGAGAGAGAGAGAGAGAGAGAGAGAGAGAGAGAGAGAGAAAGAGAGAGAGAGAGAGAGAAAGAGAGAGAGAGAGAGAGAGAGGGAGAAAGTGAAAGACAGACTTACTACACCTCACTTTTTTAAAGTTACTGTATAAATTGCAGGGACAACACATGAAGAGCTGTAGCATGTAATTATTAAAAAACAATCCACCTGCATGCAGACAGCAATCTACAAGCAGCAAGCTGTAAGTACAAGTCCCATACAGACTGTCTCTGTTCTCATTAGAGGATCAATAAATTTGACTCTGGGGAAGGAAGGTTGAACGGAGACAGATATGTGGAAGGCTCTGGGCAGTCCAGGACTTCCGCTGCTGATTATGGGCACATTTGCATGGCCCAAACTCAATTAATATATGCTTCAAACAAACCCATTTCTCTGTATCTCACCCAAACTAAACCATCTCTGATTTGCTGGTAACTATTAACCATCTTGTTAATGTGACAGAATACTGTTCTGTTTGTATGATGGAGCTACCATATACGTTTTAAAAAGTTATTCATGTCTGTTAGATAGTATCCACCATTTATTTGTGTTTAAGCGCTTTGGGCCGCAGGTGTTTGCATGTTAGCTTATGTGTGTGAGTATCACCTGATAGGAAGAGAAGTGTGTTCAGATTCCCTAACGCCAGTTTGAAAAAATTGGTTCAGGGGCTGGTGAGATGGCTCAGCGGGTAAGAGCACTGACTGCTTTACCGAAGGTCCTGAGTTCAAATCCCAGCAACCACATGGTGGCTCACAACCATCTGTGATGAGATCTGACACCCTCTTCTGGTATGCCTGAAGACAGCTACAGTGTACTTACATATAACAATAAAAAAAAAAAATCTTAAAAAAAAAAGAAAAAAAGAAAAAATTGGTTCATACATAAATAGACATACTCTATATTCCTTTAAATATAAAATGGCAACTGGCATCAATTAATTTGCTTCAATAGTATTTGGTCTGTAGAAATTTTCAGTGTGTTCCCATATTTGTTAGGGCTGCAAGCTGATGTAGCAAACTGGACCTTCTGGTGTGGAAAATAATGATTCTGTGATGGTTCTTGCTCAATCCCATGAGGAAACTGCTAGTGAATAGGGAGTTTTCCACCAATTTGTGATTCAAAGATCCAAAAGCCTTCCTTCTACAGTTCTCCCATCCTCTGGATGCTGGGGTAGCTCCTGGAAGTCATCTCTGTTTAGCCTTCTGAGTGAAAACTGGTGAGAAAGGTAGACCTTCTTCTAGGTCCCCATTTTTGAAGTGAAGGCATCAACTCCTCCCGTGGCTTATTGCTAAAAAACTGGTTTATGGCCAGATGTGGATGCAAAGTTCAGCTGGAAAGCGTGGTCCCAAGCTGGAAAAGTATTTGTGTTAAACATCTGTATGCTACAGAAGAACGAGCACTATTATAGTTAGCTTCAGTTGCATAAAGACCTTGTGGGTGATATCTTCTATTTTTGTCTTATAAGACATGACATATGTAGCCCGGGGTAGCCTTGGTCTGGAATTTGCCATGTAGAGCAGCTAACCTCAAACCCATAGAGATCTCCCTTCCTCTGCCTCCCAAGTGCTAGGATTGAAGGCCTGTGTTGCCACATCTGGCAATTTCCTAAGTACTGATCCACATACTTCTACACCTTGCCTTCTCTGAACGTCAAGACTATGGTAGGGATACTTCAAAATTTAGGATATAACTTCCACAGCTTTGCAACATTAACATTCTGACTCTCTCTTTCTCCACAAATCATTTGTATTCTAGTTCGAAATGCATTGTTGTGTAACACGGACTAATTAATATTCATTTCATTCTCCTGAGCCCATTTGCAGAGTTTCAGACTGTAGCCACGATTTGAGCTGAGGACACCACAGTGTCACACAAAGCACAGGCTCCTCTCCTAAGAGACAATACAAATATTAAATAGGATGACCCCAGAAATATATTCTCGGAAAAGAAATTAAATAATTCCCAATTGCTCCTTTCATCCATGTATTTATTCTGAATTTTTCTTGGACAAGATGCTTTCCTTAGTGAGACAATTTCTTGGGTTTTATTTATGCCTTATTTAGTTTTTCTCTGAGTTCACATGTCCCTGGATGATATTACTTATTGACATCCTTTTAGATGGCAGACATGAAGACTCTTCTACATTTCTCTGCCAGGGGTGCATTTTAAGTTAGTTACCTACCTGATTTGTTTTACTGCAAAGTTGTTAAGGACTTTCTGAAAGAAAGAAAAAAAGTAGATTTAATGTAATCTTCTTTGTGACATGTTCACCCTAATTCTCCATCTCCCCAAAGCACCTGCTGATGGCTGCTTGGACAGGGGTCCCCCTGCAGTACAGTGAAAGCAGCAAGCTAGCTGGTCACCCCTTATAAAACCATCAATGGACTTCAGAGGTCAGATTAGGATCCATAGTCCTCTGGAAGGGGAGCTGGGGGCAGGGCATGCCTCTCTGTTCTTGATCACCTCAGAGAGGTAGGAAGGGGAGCTTGGGGAAAGGGAGGACCTCACGCTGTTGATTCCATGCTACAGTCAGATCGCTTTCTAGTTTTGTGATTTGTTTTCAGCTGAATTGAGAGAGAACTTAATTGAATTGTCAACTGATAGATCATTAAAAGTGAGTTTGGGTGATGGATTTGCCGCCTGACTCCTAGAGCAGTGTTTGAAAGCAGTTCAGAGAACTGAGTGACAGACCTATTACCATCTGATTCTATTTCCATCTTTTTATGTGGATGAATTTTCTAAGCGCTTGAACTCACAGAACTGAAAAAGTAAGAAGAGAATTAATGCGGAACCCCCTTTTCATTTTAGCAATAAGCAATATCATCCAGAGACATGTGAGCTGAGGGAAAAAATTGAATAAGGCATTAAAAAAAATCATCTCACTAAGGAAGCAACTAGTTCAGGAAAATATTCCGTTCTTATAATTATCAGCATTTCATGAGTGAGTTTCATGCTTGTTCTATTATTTGGTGGTAATTATTTTAATGATAACTAAATCCAGGAATAATTATTCAAAATGTAGAATGACATTTAAAATATTATATGGTATTTTAGAAAATTAAACTTAAACACATACCAGTATTTATACTGTAGAGAAGTGTAATGGAAATGCAAATTTAATGAAGAGAAGAAGTGGCATGAAACTTCTGTGAAAGAAACATTGCTTATGTAGTTTTAAAAATAGTCACTAGCGGATAACAAACTACTTTAGAGTTTAAGATACATTGCATATATTTACTAAGGAAAACAAAAATTTAATTAAAATTTCAGTGGTTTCTAGAATATTTGCAATTATATTTATGCAATGATTTTAATTTATTATCAAATATTTGGGGTATTAACCTAAACTGTAGTTTATCACCACAACAGTCATTTTTAACTCAAAGGATGTTGTAGGCTAGATGGTGCAGATGCTCCCTTTGGGAAGTCTGAAGCTGGGGGGATTAAGGAGCCTGTACCCTCTGTGAAGAGCAACATGTCTAGGTTCTACATGGCAACATGCTATGTTCTGTGCTGACATGTTATTGTCCACTTTTGCCATTGAGAAAAAAGTTCTATCTCTCTTACCTTTGAGAGTGTGGTTTGTCCTGGACACTCTAAGTCTATGGAAGTGACTCTTTGAGTTCAGGCTATAGGAAAACTAAAACTTTCCCTTAGTCTTTTAAAATGACCTTTTGTGTGTGTGTGGGGGGAGCCTGAGGTCATGCCTGGATTAAGTTCTTTTCTTACCATGGTGATAGAGTATCTGACGACAGAGGCAACTTGGGAGAGGGAAGGTTAATCATGGCCCACAGTTGCAAAGAGATTTCACTCATCTTGGTAGTGAAGGCACAGTGGAAAGGGTGTGTTATTCACTGCATTGTAACAGGAGGCAGGAATCTGAAGCAGGTAGGACGTCAAAGACCCCTAGTGGCCACTTCCCACCTCCTAAAATCCACAGCCTTCAAAACAGTGTCGTAAAGGGGGGTGATGGGAGCGCAAAACATTGAGCTGTGGGGAGTCTGCATTCAATGACTAACTCTCAAGCTCTTAAGTCAGTCTGTCACCCATTCATAACTGCTGGCATGAGACACACAAGAAGCCTGGGACAGAGGGCAGGGCCTTCGTCACTCACTTCACAACAACAAAGGAACTGGGTGCCTATGTCACCAGTATCATATCATACAGAGTGTTTTTGCTGACTGCATTTTAGATAACCACCGCAGGTCACCCTGACTATTGGATGAGAAGGAGCAGGCAAGGAAACTTGTTTTTACATAAAATTCAATGCATAATATGATATATTTTTACCTAAAATTCAAATACATCTCTCAGATCTTCACAGGGCTTCAGAGGAAGGTGCTTGATTTTCAAAGCGATAAATATTTAAAGGTAATCAGTTATGTGACAGAAGTATGTGCCATTAAAGTTCTGAAGGCCAGAAATCTCAACTCAAGATACAAACAGGGAAGCTCCTCCCAGAATCTAACTTCCCCCTGGCTTCTGGGATGGGGTGAGCAAGCTTGACCTGTGCTGGCGTGTAGCTACTCCATTACTCCAGTCTGGGCATGTGTCTTCACATGACTCTGTCTCCCATTATTCCCTGTCTCTCCGCATTAACTTACCAGCAATTAGACCTAAGGTCCGCACTAGTCCAACATGTAAACCTGACCATATCTGCAAAGACCATATTTCCAACAAATAGATACCCAGGGTGGTCAGAAGCAAAATTATAACTCTTTGGGGGACATAAACCAACCTATGACATCCTCAGATCCCATGGGGCAATGATGGACACATGGACAGCACATATGTATTGTTCATAGAGTTCTCTACAGGAGCTGGAAGCCATCTGTGAAGCTCTGCTTAAAATGACTTTTTACCCGACTATACCACTCCTGGGCATATACCCAAAAAATACTGCAACATGTAAGAAGGACACATGCTCC
>NW_022196914.1:27839495-27839809 GCF_008632895.1 Mastomys coucha | reverse complement strand
CCACAAAATACCATTTAATTCATTTTGTATTGGCCGACTACTCTTGGGCATGAAGCCTGTTTTGGTTGATAAATGCATTGGAGACAACTGGTTTTCTTTTGCTGGCCAGTATGATATCAATTTCAGGTAGCTCTTTGGTTAGGGATGGGACCCCATATGCACTTCCCTACCCCACCCCCCCAGCGTTGAAACCCCATATGACTTAAACTCGAACAGACCCTGTTCCCGCTGCATTCATATGTGTGTCCGTTTTGTTGTGTCTCAAAGACATTGTTTTCTTTGAGTCATCCATCCCCTCTGGCTCTTACAATTTT
>NW_022196914.1:27813636-27838480 GCF_008632895.1 Mastomys coucha | reverse complement strand
TGCAGTATCTTTTGGGTATATGCCCAGTAGTGGTATGGCTGGGTCCTCCGGTAGAGCTATGTCTAATAAGGTGCTTGATTTTCAAGGCGATAAATATTTAAAGGTAATCAAGTACTCAAGGCAATCACCTGTAAGTCAAATGGACAGACACATGAATGACCGTTTGGTTCTACGGAATCTGTGCATTTATTCATTTACACTCTTTTAAAAAGAAAACAAAATACATATTCATCAAAGTAGATGCTCTAATAATAAGTACTGTAGCCAAATAAGGGCAATAATAAGTACTGTAGCCAAATAAGGGCAAAGAGTGAAATACCCATTTTACCTGCGGGAAGCTAGATGGTGCTCCCCAGATGCAAGCTTTACTTAACTAAGTTACGTGCTTTGACTGAGCCACCACCATTTCTTCCCTTTTAGGATGTTTTCCATCCTCCCCCTCCTCCCTCCAGAGCCACATCCTCAGCATTCTTCCTGCTGTTCCTCTGTTCATCCCACCCAAACTCCGCAGCTGGCATTTGGCTCCTTGTCATCTTCTCTGTTAAATTACTTGGCGAAAAAGCCATCACTCCAGATGAACAGGGTTTTGTTTGTTTGTTTGTTTTGGGGGTTGTTTGTTTGTTTGGTTGGTTGTTTGGTTGTTTGTTTGGTTGGTTGGTTTGGGTTTGGGTTGTTTGTGTTTTGAGAGGCCGTTGCCTTCCTTCTGAATGCTTGTGGTTCAGCAATACCAACTGGACCCATTTCAAATGATGCTTGAACCGATGAACTCTGAAGAAATACTCAGTCAAGTGTAACCAATCTGCCATGGCTTGGAACTAAGGCATGTACACATTTGGCAAAATTTCCAACATCTATAAATTTGGCCAATTGACCTCTTTATTTTGAGAGCAAATTCTTTTGAAGAGAGTACTCATTCCACTTCCTAAGTCATGTAAAACAGCAGATGAGGCAAACGGTGTTCAATTAAACTTCAGCCAGCTCTCAAGGAGGAGCAATAGTAATCTCTCTCCCTGCAGAACTCTTACGATCACTAATAACCTCTGAGGTTTGAAAATCAGTTTGTTCTTTGACTTGCAACTATAATTCCTTACCACTGAAGTAGAAGTTGTGAGGAGCTGAGATCTTAAATTTATCCTTCTGTATTATTAAAACTGGCACTAATAGAGGCTAGGGACATAGCAACATGAGGCGCTGAGTTCAATGTTTAGCACACATGCAGAAATCTGGGCATGGTAGCACAAGCTGTAACCACAGCACTGGGGAAGCAGACAAAGGAGGACCCTGGGGCTGGCCAGTGAGCTTGTCTTGATGAATTGCTGAGCTCCAGGATCAATGAGAGAGTCTGTCTCAAAAATAAGGTAGAGAGAAATTGAGGAAGACATTTGACACACAACACACACACACACACACACTTGCATGAGCACGTGTGCTCATGCATATATCCACAAATACATAACATGCACACAAAGGTAATACAAATAAAGATAACATCTATGCGTGTAGCATGATTATCTCTATCTGTCTGTTTTTCATTTACATGGCTGTTATCTAGAGCACTACATACAAGTGCTTTTGAATTCAGACAGAGGTTTCATATTTAAGTGGTATTGTTTAAATTGCATTTTCTCTGCAATCAGTGTTCACATTCCAGTGTACAAATATTTGCTATCTTGCTGCTAATTTTCAAAGTGTCAAAAGGCACCTAGGAGGCTGCTAACCTTCAGACTCTTTCATCTCACTGGTGACCTGCACAGGCAATAGACATTGCCGACTTGTAGTCAGGTCGCTCAACTGTCCTCATTTCTTCAACAGGCAGCATTGTGTATTTTTTCATCTACCTGTGCTTTGAGGGGCTTGTACACTGTGAGTGGCTACATCTATCTTACTGAGGCAAACACGACCTCCTAGGTAATTTTGTGATAGGAGCTCACATCTCCCTTCTTTGTGCTTTAGGAACACAGCAATTTCTAATTAACGGTATTCTCAATGCTATACTTTGCTGTACTCTTCCTTCAAACACCCTCACAGCTATGCATCCTTTTACCAACATGTTCCTGTTTCCTTCATTTGTCCCGTCATCTCCTGATCACACTCATTCTGTGCTGCTCCTATAAAACACAGCTATTTTTTGTTTGTTTTGTTTTGTTATCACCCCATTCACCATTCAGACTTTGCACGTGTGTCAGATACAGGCATACCTGTGCCCTGCCCCTTAGTTGCATGTGTGAGATTCAAGAGTGCCTGGGGAGACTGAGAAGAGCTTCTAACACCTGGTTCAATCACCTGCAATAGGGTAGGGAAACTTCTGGATCTTGGCTTCCCAGCCTGCACTGGAAGATGAAGAGAGTCTGTTGGGCAAAGCTCCATGACAAAGCATTATCTATAACACAAAGGCAATTGTCTCCATTTCTCCAACCCAGCCAGCATCATCTAAAGGGCCAGGAGACTTTGCTCTCTGCATCACCCCTCATGAGATGCTCTGAAGACAAGGGTTCCTACTGCACCCTGGGCTGGGTCAAGCAAAGAGTGCACCAGGACTGTGCATACAGAATGATCCCTAATTCCATTCAGGAGGCCATTCTGTGCTTGAACCAAACCCAAGGTCAGTAGTGATTATAAATGAACTCTACTAAACTTCTGGAGTACGGAAGCCTGAGGTGGGCTCAGTGCTTGGGGATTGCACCGTGATAGAGCACATGGCTGTCCCCACTTACCAGGCAAGCTAGAATAATGGGAATGTGTCTCTACCAACATGTTGCAGAGAAGACTACAAATTCGTCTTACGTGTTTCATGACTAAGCACCCCAGAGAGAAAGGTGTCTGCAAGCAGGTAGAGCACTCTAGGCAGTGATCATTTGCCATTGCGGATGAGAAGGACAGTGAAGAAAAGTCCAGATAACCCACATTCTTCCTCAAAGCCCTCAAAAGTTAGATTTTAACAGGATAATCCAATCAGTAATAAAAACACAATTGAACATATTGAATCAGTTAGGATTAGATTCAGCTGCATGTGAAAGAAAGCCCAAACTAACAGGACTCATATGAAACAGAAAACAACCAACCGACCAACCAACCAAACAAACTCAATCCACTCACTGTTAATAACAGCTCAAAGCTGGCACTCGGGACATACATAAGCCTGCATTTGCTCAGCTGATAACTCCTGTTATCCCAAGAATGTGTCTCATGTTTTCAGCATCCAGAGAGCATGCCAGAGCTTCATCTGTTGCAGACATGGTTCAGGGCAGACGAAGGGGATCATGCTGTATTCAGAGCTACTTCTGAGAATCACCCAAAACACTCCTGCTTGGATGGCATTGGCCCAAACTCATGGCTACATGTGGCTTTGAGGGACATTACAAAGCGGTCAATTGAGCTGGTGGCAAAGAAAATAGAGATAAACTGGATTATTGTTACTAAGAAAAGGAGGGAAGGGACACACTGATTCAAGGCAACGTGGAGGTTTTTTTTTTTTTTTTTTTTTTGGTTTTTCAAACAGGGTTTCTCTGTGTAGCCCTGGCTGTCTGGAACTCACTCTGTAGACCAGGCTGGCCTCGAACTCAGAAATCCTCCTGCCTCTGCCTCCCAAGTACTGGGACTAAAGGTGTGTACCACCACTGCCCAGTGGCAACCTGGAGTTTTACTCCTAGTTTTACTGCTATTTTACTATGAGGGGCCAGTGAGAAGGCTCAGCTGGTAAAGGCTCTTACAGCCAAGCTCTGACCTGAGTGGAAACCCAGGATTATCAGAGAAAAGAGAACCGACTCTCTCAGGGTGTCCTCTGACTTCCACATACACAGTGTAAACGATGAGAACACACACACACAATACACACTCTCTCTAAATAAGTAAGTCAGTAAATAAATAATAAATAAATATAAAAAGAGAATAATGGCATGTAAGTTTTTCTTAGGTAGGAATTACTTGTAGAGAATACATTTTCTTTTCAAAGCTACCCTTTTCTATATAACAATAGAAATAAAATGGCTAACGGATATTTGTTTGCTCATTTGCTCATGATAATACGTAGAATTATCTTCTGGCTAGGAATTATTAGAACTCCAATACATGTGTACTCATTATGCATTCCCTCACCAGCTTTCCAAACAGCCTTGACAACTGTAAAGCACAAGGTTAAAAGAGGATTCCCATCAAGATGCATGGAGATACTTTTCACCGTTGAAAATTATTTTGTTAAAAAAAAAGAAAGGGCATAATAATAATTATGGTAATAATAATAAATTGTGTTCAGCACTCTAAAAGTTTTAGAATGCAAATCCATAAAGCTCCCCACACAAGGGGGAATATACAAGCCATACAAGAACTAAACATTGTTCTTCAGCAGGGACAATCACTATCTCTGATTTCTGATAACAAGACACACACACACACACACACACACACATACATACACGCATACACAAACACACACATATACTCACATACACACATACACTCACACATATACACACATACATACATACATACATATACATACATTATGCACATACACACATACACACAACACACACAATCACAATTTTTATTTTGGATTCTTAATCTGCTGTTATGACAGCCACAGGAATGGCCCTTCATTTACACTGGGTCAGTATGGTTCCCTTTCTAACGAAAAGGGTGCATTTCAGTTCCAAGGAGACAGGGGTGACAGAGTTCTGGCTGAGCAGCCAGGAGACAGGTTTCTATTCTTGGTTCCCTGCATTGATTTGTGGCCAGAAGCTAGTTACTTACAGTCTGGTTTTGTAACGCTTTCTACAAAGTTTAGTAGTTGCTATTTGCTATGCTTCCTAATAAATGATAGGCATAACCTGGGAGAGTTACTGTGAACCCCATGAGATGGCCTGGCCTTTGCTGGCACTGCCTGACCTCATCCTTCTAGGCAGGTAATTCCTCCATGCTACACAATGTAGGCAGTCCATATGGCCTTGTTCTTTTCTTGGCATGCCTTCCTATCCAGACATTTGAAGGACTGCAGACTCAACAGCTTCAAGACTTCAAGGCATTGTTTGCATTGAGATGTACTTAAACTATGAGAAACCCATCAATAATCCATTTGCAGACAGGGCACGAGGAAGCTGGTTTCTCTGGACACTTTGTGTGGAATTAGACGAGACTTGTAGAATTCAAGCCAAGCTTTGGGTGGCTCAGTTCCAACTCTCAGATCTGGATGCAGATATGAGTGGGGAGCACCTGGGATCATATGTTTGGGGAGCACATGGGATCATATGTTTCTGATAGAACAAAGATGGCCATCTGTCATATGAATGTGCCTAAGGGTTTTTTTCTACTCACTGTGAGTTGATCTCATGACACATCTGAGCATAGGGTGCTTTTGTCAAGTAGTTCATTGCCATGAAATTCCAAGGAAAACCACTCCTCTCAAAATAAAGCAGTCTTGTAAGAATATTTCTGATCATACAGAAACTTTGAAATTGCCTCCAATTATTTTTCGTGATATAAAAAAACCAATGCTGTTGACAGGGTACAAAATTTTAATCCAACAGGAAGAGGGGTTCAGAACCCACTGGGCAGGGACTGACCATAGCTTTTGTGTCTCAAAATCATAAAAAAGTAGATTTGATGTTGTCACCACATGAAATTAAAAAAATAAACGTCTTAGTTCCTTTTTCTGTCTCGGTGATAAAATCCCCCCGACTAAAGCACCTTAAAAGAGGAAGAGTTTGCTTTGGGTCAGAGTCCATCATGAGGGAGAAACCATGGCAGCAGGAGCAGATGCTCACATGGCACAGAGACTTAAGAACCAGAGAAGATGGATGCTCCCAATCTTCCTCAGTTCCCTTTCTCTATTTGTACGTCTAGGATCCCTGGCCATAATTAAGACAGATCTTCCCAAATCAAATAATGTAATTAAGGTAACCCCCATAGGAGTCCATCCTTCAGGTGATTTCAGATTCTGTCAAATTAACAATTAACACTAGCCACCACAGCACGCAAAGTGATTGATATGTTAATTAACTTGATCCACTCACCTTCTCAATACACACACATATAAGAATATCACATTGTACCTACATAATTGTTAGTTGTCAGCTAAAATAAAATTTAAGAAAATAAAGGTAAATTTTATCAAACTGAGAAAATGTTTAAGAGATTCTAGCACAAAGGTCGATGTGTTAAGGGCCGGCATGAGGAGGCAATCGCGCAGCCTCCTTAAAGCTATTTGAGAAGGAAATGATAGAGTGACTCACAGGGTTAATTACAGCCTAATTCCTGAGCCCATCATCCCATTTCAGAAAGTCTGACTTCACTTTCAAGTCAGACAAAAGAACCCTTATCTTTCTGCTTTTTACTGCCTGTGAGTTTTTCTGCAAGTGATTTTACCTCTCAACCTGATTTCTCACTGTAAAATGGAAATAACATCTCTTTCCTAGATTATAGGGAATCCACAGGAACTGTCCCAGGAGCATCACACATGCTGAAGAGGTTACTCCCATTCCTTCTGTTGACTCAGAGAAAGCAGGAGACACAGACCCAGCAGACAGAACATGTTGGGCTGTGCTAGGGACGTACATAACTAATCAAGCCAAAGATGGAAGTCTGCCACCTGTGCAACCCTACCTAATCAACCTAGTGCAACTCATCACTACCTCATGCTTAGTTTTTTCCTCTCTGCTTGTTTGAGGAATTTCTTTGTTTCTTGACTACTTAGAAGGAAGCGTTAAGGCACCTGACATGAGGTGGAGACATAGGACAATGGGAAGTGTGTAGATGTAGCTTTGGTTTACGTATTCCCTCCACTTCCTGTCATCCCAACCAGCCATGGTCCTGCTAACAGTCGCTCACATTCTTTCCCTGTATTTTAGCATTTTAGGATGATCATGGATTTAGCAGATACATAGCTAGTGTGGGTCTAAGAGCTGTGTTTTCCTGAGTTTAATTAAAGTAGATTTCATTGAAATTGGTTCTGAGAACAAGGGCTTCGTTTCCAATCAGCTTTCTTCCGAAACCTAGAAACCATGTCTTTCATATTTTGATCAATGCATCACTCCAGTCTTCTACAGAGTACATTATTATTTTTTCTGGTGATTATTAAGTCCATAGCAATCACACCACCAAGAATTTGGTGACAGAGGGCACGTCGCCTCTGTTGATCTCTGCCCACTTCCTCCTTCTCTTGCTCACGCTGCACAGCTCAGAACAGCGCATACTATGGAGGTGGCGGAAGGAACTAGAGCAGAGTCTTGTCAACATTCCTTTTAGGATATTGGCAAAGATCTCAAATGTCAGCATGTAGGGGCGTGACAGGGAAAGGTTTGTGGGTGGAAGTGTGTGAGAGAAAAAGATGCCTGCCAGATAGGGAATCTGGTCCGTATACTTGAAGACTATTTCTAGGATGGGCAACACCTGTCAACCTTACCACAGCTTTCAACATACTGGAACTTGCTCATGGCCAACTAACACTGGGCTCCTACCTCCAAGAATCACCATATGCATCAAAGAGATGGTTTTTTTTGACATTCCCAAGAAAACTGGCCACCTGGACCCACTTTTCTCTTTAACTGTATTTGAGAAACAACACTTTAATTTCCAACAAAGTATTCTTTTCTGAGACTATGTCTACTGGCTTCCTTAGATCCTTGGCCCTGTAGAATGCACATCTGTACAAAGAATACCCTAATGGCCACTCTTCCCTGTCTGTAAGCCCTGCATGGAACAGGGATTTAAATTAAGCCCTTTTAAATTTAAAAGGGTTCCACTAGCAACAGAGAAGTCTGAAAAAGTGTTTTTGGTTTTTTGTTTTTCTTCCTGAGAAAGATAAAAAAAGCATGGTTTTGGTTTGGGGTGTGTGTGTGTGTGTGTGTGTGTGTGTGTGTGTGTGTTTTATGTATGTGTGAGAGAGAGACAGAGACAGAGAGACAGAAAGACAGAGAAAGAGAGATAGAAAGAAACAGAGAGATCGTAGAGAGACAGGGATTAGAAAGAAATGGATTTTAAACTCATAAAGAGAAAGAAACTTTACCTACCTCACAAATTAAAAGGAATGCAGTATTGCACTGGAAGATCAAAGCTCATCTCTGACATTTACAGCCTGGGTGTCCTGAGGGAAATAGTAGCCCCCCAGAAGCCCAGTATCCCAACATTGGTTTGTTAATCAACAAAACACCCAAGGTAATTCCATGGCTTTAACCTGAAGTGCCCCCTATAGGCTCATGTTCTGGGCAGTTGTTCCTCAGATGAGCAGTTGTTTAGGTGCTGTGAAGCTGTCTGGACTTGAGAGCTGGCTGAAGAAGTTTAGCAGGGTTGAGTACCATCCCTATTTCCATCATCTTCCTGCTTCCTGCGCTTCCTGCTCCGCTGCAATGTGAAGGCCCTCTGTCGTGAGCTCCTGATGCCATGCCCTCCTGGCCATAATGGATGGCGAACTTCTGAAATGTCAGCCAGAGTAAACATAGCTCCTTTACTTCTCTGACATTTAGTCACAAAAATATAAACATAACTGATCCACACGATCAGCTTTTAGTAAAAGGAAGTGTGTTCACTTTGGCCCATGGTTCTGAGGGTGTCATCTTATGGTAAGTTGATCCTTTATTTCTGTGCTTGTGGGGGAGGCAGCACTGGATGCTGGACAGGGAGGGAGAGAACAACAGAGAAGTACAGAAGTGCTGACATCAATATCACCCTCAGGGCTTTCCTTTGGGGACTAGAGGACTTCCTACAAGGCCTAACTAGTTAAATGTTACACTTTCCAACAGCACCACAAGGTGACAAGCTCTAATGCAGAAACTTTTCCTGGATGTTTTTCCAGTCACCCAGCACACAGATATCTATCCAGAGAACCCCTACCTCCCTTCCTGGTATATAACAGAGGAAATAGCTAAGTCTGATATCTTGGTGACAGGGGCCCCGTTTGGTGCAATTGTTTAAATGATAGACCCAGATGTTGAAGAAATGGAAGACGAACCAGTAAAATGATAACAACGAGCACTGCTGGGGTGTTTGCAATCTTCTGAAGGCTTTTGACTGTGAAGAGCATCTATTAGCCTTATCTTTATGTACAGTGACTCTTTTTAGGCTATTTTGTAGCAAGAAAACAATTTTAAGTAGGAAATGTGTCCTATTATGATGCTGCTAGACAAGTGTGGGGCAGAAATGGTCTCTTTCCTTGCCTTCACAGGAGACATCTTTACTCACTTAGAGCAAAGCCAAATTAGCAAGGGAAGAGAGAACAGGGCAGCTCCATCTGTTTCATATAGCACAGGAGTCTCCAGTAAGTGGGACTGCTGTGTAGAACTATGATAGGACAGAAAGAGTATGAGCTCATGATTACAGGGTTGGTGGGGCCCGGCAGGAGGTACAGCAAGGCGTGTCCGTGCAGAATCTTCTCAGCCTCTGCACAGAATTCTCTCTCCCAAGTAGCAGCAGAAACCTGCTTTTGCACTTTCCCTTCAGTGCTGGAGATTGAAGCCAGGGCTTGGGGCATGCTAGGCAAACGATCTGTCACCGAGCTACAACCCCAGCCCCGCAGAAACATTTCTGGAATAGGGCCCTGCGCCTATAATCAAATAAAGAAAGTCGGGGTTTCTTTATGGCTATTGTACAGAAAGACAAGAAAAATTAGAAGAATATTTTTAGTTTTATTATCAGTTTTGAGGAGAAAGATTGCTGAAGGAATTCTGGTCAGCATGGCTCTGGCAGGCCTTCCCCTTCTCCCAATTCCCTCTGCCTTGCTAAAAATTCATTAGATTACATTTCTACAGCTACCATCAAGTCTTTTCCATTATTTGCCTACTTCCTCCTCCCAAGGCTGACTACCAAGGTCCAGCTATCAAAGTATTGAAGACCAGCAATCAAAAGCCTCCTTTGGCTTACCTAATTAATATGCCCAATTACAACTAAACACATTATCCTAACACAGGGTTCTCATTTTACTTTTATAAACCACCATTTTCCTATGGGCCACCATTTATCTCCTCTCTATTCAGAGGCAGCCCTTTGTCCCTGTGGGACAAATGCCTCTCGTCCCTCTCCCTCACTCCTTTATACTGTGAATTTGATCTTCCAGGTCCTGGACCAAGACTTTTCCTTTCATTTGCTGTCTTCTCAAGCCCACCTGTAGAAGGAACTCTAATTCCTATGGATTCCTTCAAGAGAAAATGTAGGATAGGAAACTGGAGTATGGTTTTCTGGGATCAGCACAAGATAGTGCCTGTTTGGACTGATGGATAGATACATCATAATAGAAAGTCTAGAGCCAAGACCTGAATACACATAGCCATTACCTATATGTGACTGAATGGCCTGGTAGGCAGAGCAGGGACAGCCTTGTTAGCGATGTAGAAAGTAAGGCAGTGAGTCTTTTAGAGAACAAAAGGAAGGTGTTTATAACCATATAGTCAATAAATAGCACCCACAAGATGCCCACAGTGAAGAAGAAAGAGGAAGAAATTAAAGCCACATTAAAATGAAAAGGCTCTGGACCTCGTAACCTGGCAAGGACCTGCAAGTTCCAATGCTGGAGAGGCTGAGGCAGACAGAAGTATTCCAAGTTTGAGGTCAGTTTGGGTCCCAGAGTAAATACCTTGTTTAAAACAAACAAAACCCCACCGAAAACAAAACATATCCCTAAACCCCTAAACTATCCGCAACAAGCACCTTTGAGCCAAGTTGCAATATACTCAAAAAGCTGAAAAGTAGTCTCCCTGTGGAAACCTGAGGGGGCCATCTTCCTTCATGAAAACCCAAGCAGTCTCAATAGCCTTTTCAGGTGGGCCAATAAATGAAAGAGAGAAAGCTCTCTGCCTCCTTCCTAGATAGGAAGTGAAAAGCACTTAGCTCTCACATCAGAGCCAGCAGAGGTTAGACCACAGAAGGGGTTAGCCTGGCAGGTTACACGCTGAGGCTATTTCAAAGTATTTTATAAACTATGAGGAAATGAAGTATCAATAAATGCATCTTGGGGTTCTGTTTCTTACCACCTCAGATTGGAAACACTTGGAGGCTCTGTTCATTGTGCAACGAGGTCAACCTTTTCAATAGGCATCGAGCAGGGTTTACCAAACATATAGATGATATTTGCAGTTCTGTGAAGTTTAAAAGAAAAGCGAATTAAAATTGAAGTTTATGCTGCAGATGGTAGGGCTTGACGACAAACTGTTAACTTTACCAAGTAAATTATTTGATGAAAAAAGTAAGCTCGCCTCTTGCCAGAAACTCTCATTTTGCCTGGGGATCTGATAATGGCACCCCAGATCTTACACAGTTCAGCTTACAGAGAGAGGAGGATGTGGCTTATGGCGGTATGTGGCTTTACATCCTGCTGGGAGGTTGTGGAGATTTGAAATAGGATCTGTTATGGAGAGACTGATGGTGCCCCACACCAGGGCCCCTTTCCAATAAGGTTTTAAGGATGTATTCCTTACCAGATATCACTCCTGACATAGTGTTTCCTACATGAAGTAAGTATGTGCCTCGTGGTATACCTGGTATCAGAGGAGGTCCGTCATTCCTTTGTTTCAGTTATGACTGTGAGCTCTGGGTTTCTTTCTTCTTCTTTTTTTAATCAAACATCACTTTTATTTCATTTTTAACTAAAAGCTTAGCACTTTTGTATTATCATTTCTTTCTCTTCCTCTTTTTTTTTTTTTTTGATAGAAAAGATTCCTACTTTTTTTTTTAAAACTCCAGATTTTATTCCCCTCCTGGTCCACTCTCTGACTGTTGCACATCCCACACCTCCTCCCTGCCCCCAGTCTCTACAAGGATGTCCCGACCACTCACCCCTCACTGCATCAGACCTCTAAACTCCCTGGGGCCTCTAGTCCCTTGAGGATTAGGTACATCTTCTCTGACTCAACCCAGACCCAGCAGTCCTCTGCTATATGTGTGTTGGGGGCCTCATATCACCTGGTGTATGCTGCCTGGTTGGTGATCCAGTGTCTGAGAGATCTAGGGGGTCCAGGTTAGTTGAGACTGCTGGTCCCCCTACAGGACTGCCCTCCTCCTCGAGCTCTGGGTTTCTTTTGGTAATTTCTGTTCTTTCTTCTTCCCCCAAGTTTGATATTCCTGTACCCAATGGTGAACTCAGAAGCTATGGTTCTGTGAAGGAAAGGATTTCTATTGTCACTTCCCCTCCCTTAACACACCACACTAACTACATAGTTATCAGGAAAGCATTTACCACATGGCTTCAATACAGGTGGGATTGCATTTGCACCTGCCCACTGATACAAAGCAGAAGGTCACAGAGGCACTCCACTTTGAAAGAAAGAACTTTTTATTTTTATGTGTGCGTATGAGTTTTGGCGTGTGCATGGGTAAGGATCCTACTATGTGCATGCAGTTCCTGAAGAGGCCAAAGAGAGTGTGGAATGCTCTGGACCTGGAATGACAGACACTTGTGAGCCACGATGTGGGCACCAGGAAGCCAACCCTGTGGTTCTGGAAGGGCAGCACGTGGGGAGACATCATTTTGCTGCACTTTTGCTGTCACTTGCTCTGCAATAAAACTAACCAACTGTATTTCTTCAGTGTGGCAGAGCGCCGGAAACACACACTTACAATTTCAGCCATTTTAGGCCCCATGACTCCACTGTAGTGAGCACAGTCATTACTCTGTACAAACACAAATGCCGCTGCTGTTCCAGAACTCCACCAAACTTTACATGCTTAGTGGTTCAAAGTAATCCTGCTTCCCACAGAAAATTAATGTGTGCTGTCAAATGATGTATCACAAAGTACCTTCTCACAGAATGACTGCCTGGGAATGAGGACCCAGAAATCGGAAGAGTTTTCCTTTGTAAATTCCACCCCCTGCCTAAGTTCAGAGAGAGGCATCACAGGTGATCCAGAATGCTCACTAAGCTGTAACCTGGAAAGAGTGTATGGTTAGAGCTGTCCAGATTTGTGTGCGCACTACACAGGCAGGAACAAACCTGGTTTTCTACCTCCACTCTGTTTGACACAATTGTTGCTCCTTAACGCAACACGATTTCTTACCCAGACCTGGTGACTCAGTGGTCTGTGCATAGCTCGGTGACAGACTGCTTGTTTGCATGCAACAGGCCACAAGTTTGATGCCTAGAACTAACAGAGACAAATGAACTCTCTTTGCTGGACCCAGCTGCGGTCACTTTCCGGATCCTTCTAGGCTCAATAGACCATTGCTAAGACACTTTAGCAGGAGTTCCTAATCCTCTTCACCTGAAGGCAGTCCGTCTGGATCCTGTTCCCTAGCCCACTCAATCCATTCATTACCTCTGATCCTAGTGGTGCTGGGCTGTCTTCAGTAAGAGTCGTGTTAGGTACATTTAATCCAAATCCCCTTTTCCCTAATGGTGCCACTTTATATTGTGCAGTCTGCTATTCCCACTCCTTGGCTATAAAATCCTTTTCCCTGTGCACTGCTAGGAATTGACCCCATTACACCCTTGCTTCCCTTTCCCCCAGTCCTGTTTTCACCACCTTATCCAATGTCCTCCTCTGGTTTGCTGTTACTCTTCCTGGGAGCCATCCCTGCAACCCTAGGCCAGCCTCCAAGGGACAGTGCCTGGCAGCCTGACCACAAAGGACAGAATTAGATGCTAAAGAAGCTCTCTGCACTAATTGACTGGTTCTTCCTCTGCTGGGTCCCTTTGCCATCTAATCTATCACAGAAACATGGCAGTCTGCCCTGCCTGTGCCTTTCAGAATGGAGAAGCTTGACATTTCAGTGAGATCAATTGCAAAAATGAACAACTAAGCATCACTCATTATATAACCCAAAGGTCTTAATTCCTCGTGTAATAATGCCAATAACTGTTTTCTGGGACCCGACAGAGGGAGATGACATCTGGGTTTGATTTTACAGGAAGATGAAGGGTCAGGATGACGAAGTGAGTGTTTCCAAACATACCCATTAACATGAGGAATGGTTTGGCTGTGCTTCACCTCGATCTCCTGTGTGAACCTCAGATCAAATCACAATCCCACCCAGGTCTTTTCCAATGTAAAGCAATACAATCATTTATACACACACACAAACACACACCCAAAATTTAGAACCTTAAGTTGTTCCTATCAATAGTCTCCACTTAAAACATAAACCCTGGAGCACTGTAATGACACACATTATCCCTCACTGGCCTTGAAATGTTATCATGAAATGTACTGTTTCTCACTGGCCAAAACTGTGTCTAGGTCATCAGGACATGACTTTCTACATGTGTCCCCATGGCCCAGAATAGGACCCGGCAAAGGACAAGCACCCAGTCTGTATTGTTGAGAGAAGCTCTCACCATGGGAACCAATGATATGTGGGTAATGACACAAAGCTCAGTCAAGAGAGTGGAGAGGCCCATTCCTCAGAGGTGCCCTGTGGCAGCACCCACTTAGGTCGTCCCTCTCTTCTGAACAACCTCTCCCTTTTCTCTCTTTCCTGCTGGCTTGTTCTGCTTAGACTTCCTTTCTGTTTTTTCTTCCAATACTGTCTGTCCAACTTCTCTTTTCTCTCTGCATAGCTTCCTCTGCCTCCTTTAAGCTTTCTCCCCATTCCCATCTCTCAGCCATGTCTTCCCTTCCCACCTTTCCCATTTATAACAAACACAGAGAACTAAGCCATATTTTAAATAAAATTATAACTACTTATAAGTTCCCTATTCTTAGTGTTCCTCATGGAACGGTGAGATATCTCTATATGGCAAAAAAACCACCAAATCATTTTTCGTTAATATATGACAAAAAAGAAAATGGATATTGCTACAATGAGATGTGAAGTATCCCTCTCCCTCAGGCTTTTTAGTGACAGAAAGTTAGCTGTTTCTGCCATGAGGGTAGTAAGTTATCCTATTGCAGGAAGTGACTCTATCCCCATGACTCTATTTTGTGAAGAGAGCTCAGTGAGGAGTCCAGAAGAATTATTCTTCTGGAGATGAAAGATCATTTTGCATGTTTAAACAGGATGCTTCCGTTGGTGCTGGGCTGAAGTATTCATGTAAAACTAATTTGGGCACAGTAAGTAGCACTTGTCTGCAATCTCAGTGATGAGGAGGCAGAGACCAAAGGATCTGTGGGGTTCTCTGGCCAGCCAGTCTAACGGAATTCATGATCTACAAGTTCAGTGGAAGACCGTGTCTCAAACAGTAAGATAGAGAATAACTGAGAGATTCCTGACATCAACATCTGGCTGTGTGCACCTGTGCACACACACATAGACCAAAAAGAATCCTCCCCATTCAGTTAGAAGAATAGACAACAAAATCAATCAACTATGTCCACATGATCCTATCACACTATCATACCACAGTTCATCTAAAGAAAAATTGTACAATATAACACTGGAAAATAATGTTAGAAATTCCTGCCAGATACCCAAATTTTCAAGACTTTTTATAAGTCACGTGGATTTTTGTGGATAATGTAAATTGTTTTCTCTACATATGGCATAATTGTGTGTTGTTTCTCTCAAAAACAAGTAAAAATCATGGTAGGAAAACAGTGGTCATTTCCTTTTCCTGTGTATCTCTCTGGGTTCCCTTCTTCTGGATGCTCAAGATTGAGGATTTGGGGATAAGTCTCCCTGTAACCCCCAGAAGCCTTTGCTCTCCCCTGGTGTTTAAGGGTTATTAGAAGTAGGTAAGTGGCCTGTCTCTAGGTGAGATAGGGACTTCTCTCTCCTTCTCTCTCTCTCTCTCTCTCTCTCTCTCTCTCTCTCTCTCTCTCTGTATGTGTGTGAGGGGAAGACCAATAAGTCAGAGAACAAAGAGAAAAGAAAATAACACACTTTGCCATTTCTATAACCTTTACTGAGAATTTTCTTTTGAGGCCATAAATTCATTTCTTTCCAATAAAAAACTCTGCTGAATAAAAATATTTTTTTAAAGCCTCTTCAATTGCTCCCCCTTTCTGTTTGAGATGAACCCATTAGACACTCTCTTCATTATAATTAAGCTTGATACAGTGTGACTGGAAGCATTTATGTGAGTACTAAAGATTCGTTATCACCTTAATATGAAGTAGCAAGTCAAAGAATAGATTATATTCCCTCAGATCCGAAGAGCATATTCTCACTTTGTTCTGATGCTTAAGGGAAGGCAGATGACTCAGGCTCAGGACTGTCCTTTTGTCCTGACCATACTGTTCTACTCAGCTCAGCTTTGCTCCCACATACAGATACAGTCACAGCTGGCTGGAGACTGTAAGGGATCCTAAAGCCAGACAGACAAGCTGTCGAGGAGAGTGGAGGACCAGGGGGAGGCTGAAGGCATGCACGCAGAGAAACAAACCTTGCCAAAGGACTGTTAAGTAAAGAATGCTAGAGGTCTGGTCTCCTGACAGTGACCAGGAAAAGATTGGCAGAAATTTGCAATTATGTCACCTTCCATGTGGGTGTTTCCAGAAATTTGCAATAGTGTTGCCTTCCATTTGGGTGTTTATCTGCAACATCACCTGTGGTTCTGTAACTGAGACTTTTTGATGCAGTACAAAGACTGATAATGAACAAATATTTGTGTCCAATGAAAACTACCAATAGTTTACTATGCAATGAGTCTGCATCTGTTTGTGTATTCAACTGACTCCAGTGGCAAACAGTGCAGGAAAACGCTATTTGGAAAAATTAATTACTTGCCTATGAAAAGCTTATTTCCTTTTCTTCATTTGAACAGAAAAGTGACTTTTGAAAGGCAGACATTGGATACTTGAAGAGGTGCAAATGAAGGGGGGCTGTGACAAGGTATGAAAAGCTGAGTGGGATTCACTGAGGAAAGTGGGAAAGAAACCCCACATGAACTCGGGTTCTCTGGAAGCTTTTCACAAACACAGCCTTAAGAGTTATCATTCCTGGGCATCATTCTGAAAAGAGTAGAGTTACTTTTGTTTGTAGAGCTCCAGCCTGGGAGAATAGCACTTTTGAGAAGGAGTAGGATCTTTAAGGGCTGGGGCATCATTGAGGGAACATCTCCAGTTCACTGAAGGGAGTTGTGGGTTTTTGATTACTTCTTCCTGTTTCCACCTTCTGAACACAGTGGGCAGATCTGCTATATCCCTCACCATTGCCATGATGTTCCACCACAGGGTCAGAGCAACAGACTCAATTAGCCATGGTTTATAGCCTCTAAAACTGAGTCAAAATTAACCTTATCTCAGGGGATTGAGAGATGGTTCAGCAGTTAAGAGCTGGAGAGATGGCTCAGTGATTAAGAGCACTGACTGCTCTTCCAGAGGAACCAGGTTCAAGTCCCAGCACACACATGGCTGCTCACAACTGTAACTGGAGATCCAGGGGATTTGACACCCTCCCCCCCGACACACATACATTCAGGCAAGTGGGTAATGCATATAAAATAAAAATTCTGAAAAACATTAACCTTCTATTTTCGTAAGTTGATTGATTACTTTGTGCTTTTATCACAGTGACACAAGTCCAACTAAAACCAACAACATACTCATTAGTTTCATACTCATAACTGTCAACTTGACATAATCTATATTCATTTAGGAAGAGGGAATCTCAATAGGAAATTACATAGACCAAGCTGGTCTGTGTGTATGTCTACAGAGGATTATTTGGGTTATTAGTTGAGGTGGGAAGACCCACCTTGAATCTTGGTGGCATCATTTTAGGGGCTGAGCCCAGAACTATGTGAGAATGAAGAAAAGCTAGCTGACCATCAGCAACAAGCAACTAGGCAAGATAGGAATCTTCATTCCTCTTCGCTTCTGCCCTTGGATATGGTGTTTTGAGTCCCTACCTTGACTTCCCTGTAATAATAGAGTGGAACCTGGAATTGTAAACCAAATAAATTCTTTCCTCCCTAAGTGGCTTTTGGTCAGAATGTTTTATTATGGCTACAGAAGTGGAAGCAGGATCTACAGCTTCAGATGCTCATGTGGCTTCAGAAATGGACCAGGAAAATCTATTTGGATGGCCCACTTGAACAGTGTGTGTCCCAGTAGGCAAGCCCTCAGGCACTGGAAGACATATAGAGGCTGGGCAGTGTGCTGGAATGAGAGATGCCACTACTCTCTATACAAACTAAGGATGTTTCCAGTATATTTTACTTCTTACTCCGTGTAAGAGAGGTGGATTTCTGTGGCGTCCTAGTCACACTGATGCCCCTGGTAGGGCTAACCCAGAGAGTTATCCTTCTCTTTCTTCCAAAGCTCTGTCCTGGGAAAACGTTACCTTTCGGTGTTCAGGCATCAACCATATCATCGTACTGTGCTTGTGACTTCCCAGAGCACAGGCTCTCTGTGGCATAGATTCTTATTTTCTTGTCTCCTGTGATGTTATGCTTTGTGTCGAGTGTGGGATGAGTAACGGAACACGGGTCCCTTTTGTTTTCCCTGCCTGATAGAACGGTAGCGACAGATAGCAGCGGCCCTCAAAAGCTGAAGCACAATAGGACATTCAATTTGATGATCAACACAGTGAATGGAACACAGTGGAATGCCCTGTGTGGAACAAACACTCACTTAGAGTCACAGTCCAACGTTGACTCTGACATCGTTCCTTCCTTAAGGGGTCTGCATGGTTTAGACAGGGGATTTTAGGCTGTCAGGATGCAGCTTCCGGCTGCTCAGGATGCGTCACAGGGAGCGCATCTCTTGGAAGCCATTCTCTACGTGTCTTAAGAATGCTTCAGGCGACACAGTTTACTTAATTTCTTTTTTGACAAGTACATTAAACCCAACAGGCTGGCGGAAACAGGACAAGAAGCAGGGTGTCCCCCCAGCCAGCCTTGTGGGGAGGTTTTCACCAAAGAAACAAAACAGAATCAAAGAGCTTTCCCCTTTGCAGATAATATTATTTTACTCTTAGAAGATTCAGAAGGTGGAACCAACAGAAAAGCTTTAAGAACTATTTTTCTTTTGGAAATCACAATGATATATTGCTATATAAATATTTGGAAAAAAAAAAAACAGTTTTCTACTCCTAACCAGGGATATCAAAATCGAAATGGTGACAGACTCCATTCATGACAGCTACTAAAGCTACACATAACTGAAAATATATCTGTTGAGAAATTCATAAGTCTGGGATGCATATTTCAGGATTAATATTTTAGTGAAATCATAAAACAAGATTTCTGCAAATGGAGATGTCATATCTTTGAGTGAGGAGATTGAACATCATAGAAACTCTTCCAACATGATGTGACTCAATCAGAATCCTCATAGGCTCTTTACACACTCAGGCCTCATGGTTAAAACTGGGGAAATAAATTATAAATTACACATGAAGGAATATACCGGACTTCTGAGAATGCTCTCGGAAAAGAGACAATGGGACTTATATTCTAGGTGTGTAAGTGAATGTCAGAATTATCCCAATCAAAACAGTGTGGCTGGCTAGCTGTACTGACAAACAAAGAGTAGAACTGAGAATCCAATCCAAAAATGCCTCAATGCTTAACATAAGATAAACATTACCTGGGCAGGAAAAAAGTGTAGATGCATTCACACAAAATTATAGATGACTTTTAGACTAAATAAAAGTCATCTATAATTTTGATAAAAATTATAGGTAAAAGATAAAATCACTTTAATATTATAATAAAACTCAAGGGTTATTCTTTTCTTTTTAAACCATTGAGGGGGGAAGCTGCTTCTAGGTCTGGTAAGCCAGATGTAATTTTAAAAAATATGAAAAATAAAAATGTCACCTCTTCTCGCCTCTGATTACACGTTGACTCCATGATATCATGGAGACAGGTATAAAGCTTGTATCTGAAGTTAAGTAACTCAGCCAAGGTCATTGAACTCAACGCATTCAGAGAACAAGGGGCTACTCAGAGTATGAGAATATTTAACCAGTGTGAACTATGCATACTGCTTTAGTTCAGCAGTTCTTACTCGTGAATTAGCCAGGAGCCGCCTAGAATGTTTGTTTAAACATTATCTGGGCCCTACCCTTGGCTTCTCATTTAGTAGATCAGGTTAGGGCCTAAGAACTGGAATTTCTAATAAGCCTACAGTGTCCATGCTTCCAAGTGCATCCTCACTTAGGTAATGCTTTGGTATACACTTCTGAATGCAGAACACCATGATGCTCATATGTGCATTATTCTGAAAGCTACCAATAAGCACACACATTGACCCTACTTGTTTTAGGGGTATATTCATGTAACAGGATGTAGAAGCATAGGCAGAAAGGTAAACATGGATTGAAGGCCAGAGTCAAACTCCTTTAGAAGAGCCACCGTTAGACCAGGCCAAGGTTGCCTAAGGACAGCACAATTATAATGCTGCACATAGCAGAGTAAAGTCAAGTACAGAGACAGCAAAGGATTCTCTTCAAGAATGTAAGGGAAGGAAGTGGCAAATGTCAGAATCAAACATTTCAGAATTCGGGAAATTACCAAGGACTTGGAATAAACCCCACCCAGATCAAGACCACCTCCTTTATATAAATTCTTTACCCACATTCACACCTGTTTCTTTTGTTTTGTGATGCACTGTGTATAACCAAGAGCATCTACCATGGGCGTTGGAACTGTCCCTTGGAGATTAATGTGCTCCTCAGTGGGAACACAACCAAAGACAGTGACTTTGCCTCTCAGAATCTTTTAGTAACCAGTAGTTAAGGCACACACACACACACACACACACACACACACACACACACACACTGCCAGAAATAGGATTCTCCCAATCTGTGTGGATATGGTGTCACTGGCACTACTCTGCACCCCACTTAAGAGCACTTGTAACCCAAAAATCAGGGGCTTAAAGGTCATTCCTGGGCCAAGCCAGTGCACAGTGTGTTCAGCCAGTGCATGGAGCTGAACAACCTCCCTGCTTCCCTACAGGAGATCATAACCAGAATAAGTTCATTCTCTTCCAGAAAAACCTTCCACTGGATAGGATCCCATCTCACCTAATGTAGGCAGCTCAGGAGCATACAGAAGGGACACATGGACTCCCTTCTGGGGTGACCAGGACTTACCAACATGTTCTGGTACTGAGTAGGGGCATGTCTATATCAATCAATTGAGATTTCTTCTTCCTCAGTATGTTAGTTTGTATAAACTGACCAAAAAAAACACCTCACCAGCACTGTATACATTTGTAGAAACACTAAGAAGTTGGAGACCCAAGGCCTCTGAGTCTGTACCTACTCCAGCCATGCAAGAAGCACAAAGATTTTGAGGCTTTCCTAACCTGTACCCCCCTTTCCAATCTCCAAAAAAAGAAAAATCTGCTAAACAATAAGCTGCATCAAAAGTCACCAGGCAGAATTTCCAATTACAAAGAGAGATGCTGAAAGATGCTTCTTAAATCATCAATAACAGAAAACAAATGTTCCAGCCTTGCCATGGGAAAGATGGAATTAGCTTTCTATTCTCTATCAAGAAAATGATATTATAAAATGATTGCCTGAGGAAGAGGCAATAAAGGAGTATATGGAGGGAAAAACCTGGAGCCATGAGTATCACAGGGTTTAGACAGGAAAACATTAAGGATAGCAAGTCCACACAGTTTTCCAGAATAGTAGAGGTTAATGATAATAGGTAGCTTTATATGATATAAATTTGCATAATTTTGCCCATGTTATTATCTAATCTGAGCCTTTCTCCTAAGTGATGGTCGAGTTTTTCTCCTGTTGCTCTAATAAAACACTGATCAAAAGCTCCTCAAAGGAGGGAAGGGTTTATGTGGCCTATGCTTCCAGGTCACCAACTGTTGCTGAAGGAAAATTCAGGAAGAACTTGAAGCACACTGGCTCATTCTGGGGAATCATGCTTGGTTATACATGTACTTAGTTATACATTTACTTATATAGCCCACACCAACTGTCCACAGGGCTGGGCCCTCCTACACCAGTTAGCAATAAAGGCAACACCTTACAGAGACACTCACAGATCAACCTACCAAAGACAGTTCCTCCGCTGAGACTCCTTTCTCAGATAACTGTAGGTAGCATGGAGTTGACTGTTAATTCTGACTAGAGCAGTGGACTTTCAAATTACATGAGCTCATCCCTGAAGCTGTGCTGTACCAACCGCTGACAGAACTACAGAGGTGGCGTTAGACTAGACAGGACTCCTTCGATCCATCGTGAAATATTCCAAATTATCAAGAATTGGGCCCTGGAAGCCGCTTTGAACTTTCCCGACCTTTCTACGTTAGGGCCCTTACTCCTTCGCCATTACTGATGTGATTTGTTTGCATTCTCCTTTCATTTAATTATCTTCGTTAGCAATTCACTTTATGATATTCTCCAGAAACCAGATATTACTCATATAGATAATGTCTATTTGCCACTCAGTTTCAATTTTCACCACCTCTGACTTTCTGCCAATAAACACAGGCTGGATAACGTTTAGAACTTTAGCTACGGTCAAGGTGGAGTCCTTCTCCACTTCCAGTGAAGTTTTAGTTCAGTTTGGGAGAAATAACAAATGGATAATTGAATACTTAGCCTATTCCAGGTCATGGTTAGAGCCTCAAAGAAAAATAAAGTTCAGTCCAAGAGCCAGAAGAATGGGGCAGGATTGTAGGAGCAGCAGCAGGACAGGGATGGTCCTAGACTGGACCCATGGTAAAAATGTGTGTGTGTGTGTGTGTGTGTGTGTGTGTGTGTGTGTGTGTGTGTGTGAGAGAGAGAGAGAGAGAGAGAGAGAGAGAGAGAGAGAGAGAGAGAGAGAGAGGGTGAAGGAAAGAGGGGGCTCAGAATAAATGACAGAAATTTAAGAGTCGAGTGGATCGTTATTTTCACAGGCAAATTGAGATTCCTAGCAGATCAGGAAAATTCTTGAGAAACTAGGTAATTGGGCTTTCTTTTTCCTGTTAGATTAATTAATTCATTATTAATTGTAATTATTTTAATATTTATACAACTTAGACAACACAGGTAGGAGGAAATTTTATTTACAAATGAAGAGCTCATCATCCATGACATGGAACAGAGACTATGTCCATGGATCAGACCCATGATTTGGAACAGAGAATACGTACATGGGGAAGTTTTCTGGGAGAAATAAAAGATGACATAGCTTTGTTCTACACCAAACAGCAACTGTTTGACTAGTGTGATGGACTGATTACATTTAGGTAGCAAAATTCTAGTTCATATTTTATTAGTGTATTTGTAAAGAAAAATAGATGACCTCCTCTATCATGCTTGCTTCAAATTAAGACCAGGAGAGAACTTTCCAGAGCAAGGACAGAAAATGCGGCCAGGAGACATACTTGGTTGTCATAGCTGAGAGGGACACTACTGGGTCCTAGTGAGTAGGACCACAGAAATTACCCATCATGCCACAGTGTTCAGATCAGCTTAGACCTTGTTTCTGTCCCCTTACAAACAAAGATTCCCCCACCATACACCCGAACATAAAAGCAACACAGGAAAAGAAGCCATGAAGAGGCAAGAATCTTTTCTATGTGGATGGGGATGTCCCAGGATACAAAGCATGCTTTCAGGCACAGGAGGTAGCTCATAGTCCCTTGCCTTGGAGCTTTCTATATCCACTCTGTGATCTAAGTTCCCTCCACCTTATACACTTTACCTGTGATGCTGTGTAGAACACTGCAGGCTGTCTGTGGACAAGAACACAGGTTCCTATCCCAAGTGTTAGGCTTTTTTACTGTTGATAGAGCTCAACATGCATCAGGCCATTGTTCCTATGAATACATAAACCTTGTACTCTCTTCTTTACCACATACATTCTTCTCTCCTCTTGGCCAAGACTAACTCCATCATGAGGCCTTGAGTTCCATCCATGCCTGATACAAGGAATCCTCTCCAACTTCTCCCTCCCCTTCTCTTTCATTTCCTGCCTTCTCACAAGCTCCTCCTCCCCACAACCTCTTTCTTCCACACAGCAAACATTCCCTACTTCTAGGCATGTTTTCAGAGGCAGTTGCACACCCATATGTATTGTGGTCCAGGTGCAATAGCAAAGATGCATGGAATCAACCATAGTGCCCAGCCACACAGGAATGACTAAAGAAAATGTGGTATATGCATAGAGTATGGTCCAGCCATAAGGATAACATCCTGCCACTTACTACACTATAGAAATGGATGAAAATATGTTCAAGGATCAGATACAGAAAGGCACGTCCCATATATGCATCTTCATTTGTAGAATCCAGAAAGAGAAAACACCTTAAAAGCAAAGCCACAATTGTTAGAGGTTACTGAGTTGTTCGGAAAACAAACAAAAGGGTGCACGGCATGCAATACAGGCTATGCATAGGTAAATATTACATAGATTACCATTGATATGTGTAATTAATATTTGTCAATGAAAGGTTAAAAATAAATAGGATCAAGTCAATGATATTGGCATCACCATTACCACCACCATCATCACCATCACCACCATCATCACCACCACCATCATCACCACCACCATCATCACCATCACCACCACCATCATTACCACCACTACCACCATCGTCACCACCACTACCACCACCACCATCATCATCATCACCACCACCTCCACCATCACCACCACCACCAACACTATCATCATCATTGTTGTTGTCTTTGGTCCTTTGCTGTACTGTAGATTTGATACTAATTTCTAGAGAGGCCAAGTCAAGAGATAACATGTCATCACTAAAATACTTATGACCTTCTTTCTGTATGCCAAGACTTTGGCAAAATTACACATTAATCCCCCATCTCCTCTCTGCACCCCAGCCTTGCAAGAACAAGCACCCAGAGCAGGAGCTGCCAATCAGAGCTTGTGAGCTGAAGTCTGATGGCTAAATTACAGCCTGTCAGCTTCCAGCATCCTCTTGCACTGCATCTTTCTCCTGGAGCTGAGGATGAAAATGAGTGAATCTCACGTTAAACGTAAGGTGTTCCATAGATCTACCTGTCTGTCACTGTGCCAATACCATGCAGTTTTTATCACAATTGCTCTGTGGT